>NC_086449.1:200013507-200166007 GCF_028390025.1 Pseudophryne corroboree
GTACATTTTCTCTAACGTCCTAGTGGATGCTGGGGACTCCGTAAGGACCATGGGGAATAGCGGCTCCGCAGGAGACTGGGCACAGCTAAGTAAGAATTAGGACTACCTGGTGTGCACTGGCTCCTCCCACTATGACCCTCCTCCAGACTTCAGTTAGAATCCTGTGCCCGGCCGAGCTGGATGCACACTAGGGGCTCTCCTGAGCTCCTAGAAAGAAAGTATATGTTAGGTTTTTTATTTTACAGTGAGATCTGCTGGCAACAGACTCACTGCAGCGAGGGACTAAGGGGAGAAGAAGCAAACCTACCTAACTGGTGGCAGCTTGGGCTTCTTAGGCTACTGGACACCATTAGCTCCAGAGGGATCGACCGCATGGAACCGGCCATTGGTGTTCGGTCCCGGAGCCGCGCCGCCGGCCCCCTTACAGAGCCAGAAGCACGAAGAAATCCGGAAAATCGGCGGCAGAAGACATCAGTCTTCACCAAGTTAGCGCACAGCACTGCAGCTGTGCGCCATTGCTCCTCATACACACTTCACACTCCGGTCACTGAGGGTACAGGGCGCTGGGGGGGGGGCGCCCTGAGAAGCAATAAATACACCTTGGCTGGCAAATATATCACAATATATAGCCCCAGAGGCTATATATGTGATAAATACCCCTGCCAGAATCCATAAAAAAGCGGGAGAAAAGTCCGCGAAAAAGGGGCGGAGCTATCTCCCTCAGCACAATGGCGCCATTTTCTCTTCACAGTGCAGCTGGAAGACAGCTCCCCAGGCTCTCCCCTGTAGTTTTCAGGCTCAAAGGGTTAAAAAGAGAGGGGGGGCACTAAATTTAGGTGCAATATTGTTTATACAAGCAGCTATTGGGGGAAAAATCACTCAGTTATAGTGTTAATCCCTGCATTATATAGCGCTCTGGTGTGTGCTGGCATACTCTTTCTCTGTCTCCCCAAAGGACTTTGTGGGGTCCTGTCCTCAGTCAGAGCATTCCCTGTGTGTGTGCTGTGTGTCGGTATGGCTGTGTCGACATGTGGGATGAGGAAGGTTACGTGGAGATGGAGCAGAGGCCGATAAATGGGATGTCGTCCCCTGTGGGGGCGACACCAGAGTGGATGGATAGGTGGAAGGTATTAAACGACAATATCAACTCCTTACAAGGCTGGATGACGTAAAACACCTGTGGGACAGCCGGCTTCTCAGCCCGCGCCTGCCCAGGCGTCTCAAAGGCCATCAGGGGCTCAAAAAAGCGCCCGTTACCTCAGATGGCAGACACAGATGTCGACACGGAGTCTGACTCCAGTGTCGACGAGATTGAGACATATACACAATCCACTAGGAACATCCGTTACATGATCTCGGCAAAAAAAATAAAAAATAAGATTTTACTTACCGATAAATCTATTTCTCGTAGTCCGTAGTGGATGCTGGGGACTCCGTCAGGACCATGGGGATTAGCGGCTCCGCAGGAGACAGGGCACAAAAATAAAGCTTTAGGATCAGGTGGTGTGCACTGGCTCCTCCCCCCATGACCCTCCTCCAAGCCTCAGTTAGGATACTGTGCCCGGACGAGCGTACACAATAAGGAAGGATTTTGAATCCCGGGTAAGACTCATACCAGCCACACCAATCACACCGTACAACTTGTGATCTGAACCCAGTTAACAGTATGACAACGTAGGAGCCTCTGAACAGACGGCTCACAACAAGAACAACCCGATTTTTTTGTAACAATAACTATGTACAAGTATTGCAGACAATCCGCACTTGGGATGGGCGCCCAGCATCCACTACGGACTACGAGAAATAGATTTATCGGTAAGTAAAATCTTATTTTCTCTAAACGTCCTAGTGGATGCTGGGGACTCCGTCAGGACCATGGGGATTATACCAAAGCTCCCAAACGGGCGGGAGAGTGCGGATGACTCTGCAGCACCGAATGAGAGAACTCCAGGTCCTCTTTAGCCAGGGTATCAAATTTGTAGAATTTTACAAACGTGTTCTCCCCCGACCACGTAGCTGCTCGGCAGAGTTGTAATGCCGAGACCCCTCGGGCAGCCGCCCAGGATGAGCCCACCTTCCTTGTGGAATGGGCCTTGACAGATTTAGGCTGTGGCAGGCCTGCCACAGAATGTGCAAGTTGAATTGTGCTACAAATCCAACGAGCAATCGTCTGCTTAGAAGCAGGAGCACCCAGCTTGTTGGGTGCATACAGTATAAACAGCGAGTCAGATTTTCTGACTCCAGCCGTCCTTGAAATATATATTTTCAATGCCCTGACAACGTCCAGCAACTTGGAATCCTCCAAATCGCTAGTAGCCGCAGGCACCACAATAGGCTGGTTCAGGTGAAACGCTGACACCACCTTAGGCAGAACATGAGGACGCGTCCGCAGTTCTGCCCTGTCCGAATGGAAAATCAGATATGGGCTTTTATACGATAAAGCCGCCAATTCTGACACTCTCCTGGCTGAAGCCAGGGCCAGTAGCATGGTTACTTTCCATGTAAGATATTTCAAATCCGCCGATTTGAGTGGCTCAAACCAATGGGATTTGAGAAAATCCAAAACTACATTAAGGTCCCACGGAGCCACTGGGGGCACAATCGGGGGCTGTATATGTAGTACTCCTTTTACAAAAGTCTGGACTTCAGGAACTGAAGCCAATTCTTTCTGGAAGAAAATCGACAGGGCCGAAATTTGAACCTTAATGGACCCCAACTTGAGGCCCATAGACAATCCTGTTTGCAGGAAATGTAGGAATCGACCCAATTGAAATTCCTCCGTGGGGGCCTTCCTGGCCTCGCACCACGCAACATATTTTCTCCAAATGCGGTGATAATGTTGTGCAGTCACCTCCTTCCTGGCTTTAACCAGTGTAGGGATGACCTCTTCCGGAATGCCTTTTTCCCTTAGAATTCGGCGTTCAACCGCCACGCCGTCAAACGCAGCCGCGGTAAGTCTTGGAATAGACACGGTCCCTGCTGAATCAGGTCCCGTCTTAGAGGTAGAGGCCACGGATTTTCCGTGAGCATCTCCTGAAGTTCCGGGTACCAAGTTCTTCTTGGCCAATCCGGAGCCACGAGTATCGTTCTTACTCCCCTTTGCCGTATAATTCTCAGTACTTTGGGTATGAGAGGCAGAGGAGGAAACACATACACTGACTGGAACACCCACGGTGTTACCAGAGCGTCCACAGCTATTGCCTGAGGGTCTCTTGACCTGGCGCAATACCTGTCCAGTTTTTTGTTGAGGCGAGACGCCATCATATCCACCTTTGGTTTTTCCCAACGGTTCACAATCATGTGGAAGACTTCTGGATGAAGTCCCCACTCTCCCGGGTGTAGATCGTGTCTGCTGAGGAAGTCTGCTTCCCAGTTGTCCACTCCCGGAATGAACACTGCTGACAGTGCTATCACATGATCTTCCGCCCAGCGAAGAATCCTTGCAGCTTCTGCCATTGCTCTCCTGCTTCTTGTGCCGCCCTGTCTGTTTACGTGGGCGACTGCCGTGATGTTGTCCGACTGGATCAACACCGGCCGACCCTGAAGCAGGGGTTTTGCCAGGCTTAGAGCATTGTAAATCGCTCTTAGCTCCAGTATATTTATGTGAAGAGACATCTCCAGGCTTGACCATACTCCCTGGAAGTTTCTTCCCTGTGTGACCGCTCCCCAGCCTCTCAGACTGGCATCCGTGGTCACCAGGACCCAGTCCTGTATGCCGAATCTGCGGCCTTGTAACAGATGAGCACTCTGTAACCACCACAGAAGAGACACCCTTGTCCGTGGCGATAAGGTTATCCGCTGATGCATCTGCAGATGCGATCCGGACCATTTGTCCAGCAGATCCCACTGAAAAGTTCGTGCGTGGAATCTGCCGAATGGGATTGCTTCGTAAGCAGCCACCATCTTTCCCAGGACTCTTGTGCATTGATGCACAGACACTTTTCCTGGTTTTAGGAGGTTCCTGACAAGTTCGGATAACTCCCTGGCTTTCTCCTCCGGAAGAAACACCTTTTTCTGAACCGTGTCCAGAATCATTCCCAGGAACAGCAGACGTGTTGTCGGGGTCAACTGAGATTTTGGGAAATTCAGAATCCACCCGTGTTGTTGCAGCACTACTTGGGTTAGTGCTACTCCGTCCTCCAGCTGTTCTCTGGACCTTGCCCTTATCAGGAGATCGTCCAAGTAAGGGATAATTAATACGCCTTTTCTTCGTAGAAGAAACATCATTTCGGCCATTACCTTGGTAAAGACCCGAGGTGCCGTGGACAATCCAAACGGCAGCGTCTGAAACTGATAATGACAGTTTTGCACCACGAACCTGAGGTACCCTTGATGTGAAGGGCAAATTGGGACATGCAGGTAAGCATCCTTGATGTCCAGGGACACCATAAAGTCCCCTTCTTCCAGATTCGCTATCACTGCTCTGAGTGACTCCATCTTGAACTTGAATTTTTGTATGTACAGGTTCAAAGATTTCAGATTTAGAATAGGTCTTACCGAGCCGTCCGGCTTCGGTACCACAAATAGTGTGGAATAATACCCCTTTCCCTGTTGTAGGAGGGGTACCTTGACTATCACCTGCTGAGAATACAGCTTGTGAATGGCTTCCAATACCGTCGCCCTGTCTGAGGGAGACGTTGGCAGAGCAGACTTTAGGAACCGGCGAGGGGGAGACTTCTCGAATTCCAACCTGTAACCCTGAGATATTATCTGCAGGATCCAGGGGTCCACCTGTGAGCAAGCCCACTGCGCGCTGAAATTCTTGAGTCGACCCCCCACCGTTTCTGAGTCCGCTTGTAAAGCCCCAGCGTCATGCTGAGGGCTTTGCAGAACCCGCGGAGGGCTTCTGTTCCTGGGAAGGAGCTGCTTGCTGCCCTCTCTTACCCTTTCTCTGCCTCGGGGCAGATATGACTGTCCTTTTGCCCGCTTGTTCTTATAGGACCGAAAGGACTGCGGCTGAAAAGACGGTGTCTTTTTCTGTTGGGAGGGGGTCTGAGGTAAAAAGGTGGATTTCCCGGCCGTTGCCGTGGCCACCAGATCCGATAGACCGACGCCAAATAATTCCTCCCCTTTATACGGCAATACTTCCATATGCCGTTTGGAATCCGCATCACCTGACCACTGTCGTGTCCATAAACTTCTTCTGGCAGATATGGACATCGCACTTACTCTCGATGCCAGAGTGCAAATATCCCTCTGAGCATCTCGCATATAAAGAAAAGCATCCTTTAATTGCTCTAAAGTCTGTAAAATACTGTCCCTATCCAGGGTATCAATATTTTCAGTCAGGGAATCCGACCAGATCACCCCAGCACTGCACATCCAGGCTGAGGCGATGGCTGGTCGCAGTATAACACCAGTATGTGTGTATATACTTTTTAGGGTAGTTTCCAGCCTCCTATCAGCTGGATCCTTGAGGGCGGCCGTATCAGGAGACGGTAACGCCACTTGTTTTGATAAGCGTGTGAGCGCCTTATCCACCTTAGGGGGTGTTTCCCAGCGCGCCCTAACCTCTGGCGGGAAAGGGTATAATGCCAATAACTTTTTTGAAATTAGCACTTTTCTATCTGGGTTAACCCACGCTTCATCACATACATCATTCAATTCCTCTGATTCAGGAAAAACTACAGGTAGTTTTTTCACCCCCCACATAATACCCCTTTTTGTGGTACTTGCAGTATCAGAGATATGCAAAGCCTCCTTCATTGCCGTGATCATATAACGTGTGGCCCTACTTGAAAATACGTTTGTTTCTTCACCGTCGACACTAGATTCAGTGTCCGTGTCTGGGTCTGTGTCGACCGACTGAGGTAAAGGGCGTTTTACAGCCCCTGACGGTGTCTGAGACGCCTGGGCAGGTACCAACTGGTTTTCCGGCCGTCTCATGTCGTCAACTGATTTTTGTAATGTGCTGACATTATCACGTAATTCCATAAACAAAGCCATCCATTCCGGTGTCGACTCCCTGGGGGGTGACATCACCATTATCGGCAATTGCTTTGCCTCCACACCAACATCGTCCTCATACATGTCGACACACACGTACCGACACACAGCAGACACACAGGGAATGCTCTATTGAAGACAGGACCCCACTAGCCCTTTGGGGAGATAGAGGGAGAGTTTGCCAGCACACACCCAAGCGCTATAATATATATGCAGTGGCAAACGCAGGATTTGCATGGGGGGGTTTCCAGAACTGGGCGGAGCCAATCACGGGGGTGGGGACTGAGGTGACCCAGTATATGCTGGGTCCGTAAAACTAGGGTGTTTGTGTGTGTGTGTGTGTGTGTGTGTATATATATATATATATATATATATACTGTACATATATCTACACATATATATATATATATATATACATGTATAGATATATATATACACATCACACACACATACATATACACATATACATAGCATATTAAACATGCATACATATATATATGTACAGTACACATATATATATACACATGTATATATATATATCATGTTTGTGTGTTTATATGTATGTATGTATATACATGTGTATATATGTATGCACATGGATATATATGTACTATAATTAAAATAAAGTAAACTTTTATTGCACTTACAAGTGCCACCAGGAAGACAGCAGGCTGCAGAGGACGCTAGACAGCCATTAATAATACTCATGCAGCTATAAAAAAAAAAAAAAAAAAATTCTTTTTTTTTTTTTTTTAAGTGGAGGGGGGTTTCTGGGTGCTTGGAAACCCCCCCTGGGTGCGCCACTGATATGGGAACAACCTTATATAAGTGTTGTATCCTTATAGCAGCTTAAATATATAAAATATCGCCAAAAAAAAGTGCCCCCCCTCTCTGTTTTACCCTGTTTCTGTAGTGCAGTGCAGGGGAGAGTCCTGGGAGCCTTCCTCACAGCGGAGCTGAGCAGGAAAATGGCGCTGTGTGCTGAGGAGAATAAGCCCCGCCCCCTATTCCGGCGGGCTTTTCTCCCGGAGTTTGAGATATCTGGCAGGGATTAAATACATCCATATAGCCTCAAGGGCAATATGTGATGTATTTTTTAGCCATAAAAAGTATTATACATTGCTGCCCAGGGCGCCCCCAGCAGCGCCCTGCACCCTCCGTGACCTAATGGTGTGAAGTGTGTGACAACAATGGCGCACAGCTGCAGTGCTGTGCGCTACCTTCATGAAGACTGAAAAGCCTTCTGCCGCCGGTTTCTGGACCTTCAATCTTCAGCATCTGCAAGGGGGGTCGGCGGCGCGGCTCCGGGACGAACCCCAGGGTGAGACCTGTGTTCCGACTCCCTCTGGAGCTAATGGTGTCGAGTAGCCTAAGAAGCCAATCCATCCTGCACGCAGGTGAGTTGAACTTCTCTCCCCTAAGTCCCTCGATGCAGTGAGCCTGTTGCCAGCAGGACTCACTGAAAATAAAAAACCTAAAACTTTTTCTAAGCAGCTCCTTAAGAGAGCCACCTAGATTGCACCCTGCTCGGACGGGCACAAAAACCTAACTGAGGCTTGGAGGAGGGTCATGGGGGGAGGAGCCAGTGCACACCACCTGATCCTAAAGCTTTATTTTTGTGCCCTGTCTCCTGCGGAGCCGCTAATCCCCATGGTCCTGACGGAGTCCCCAGCATCCACTAGGACGTTTAGAGAAAAAATGTGTTACGCATTTCTGACATGAACCCAAGTACCACATAAAAGGGGTTTTATTTTTGGGGAGAAAAAGCAGCCAGTGTTTTGTTCCCCCATCAGATGAATGAATGAATGAAGTGTGTAAAGTAGCGTGGCTTCCCCCAATAAGAAACTGGTAATTTCTAAAAAGTTACTGATGACGTACCCTTTCCCGCCAGAGGATAGGTCACGTTGGGAGATATCCCTTAGGGTGGATAAGGCGCTCACACGTTTGTCAAAAAAGGTGGCACTGCCGTCTTAGGGTACGGCCACCTTGAAGGAGCCTGCTGATAAAAAGCAGGAGACTATCCTGAAGTCTGTATATACACACTCAGGTTATATACTGAGACCTGCAATCGCCTCAGCATAAATAGTGCTGCTGCAGCGTGGTCTGATACCCTGTCAGATATTATTAATACTCTAAGACAGGGAAAATAGTTTGCTAACATAGAGCATATTAAAGACGTTGTCTTATATATAAAGGATGCACAGAGGGATATTTGCCGGCTGGCATCCAGAATTAATGCAATGTCCATTCTGCCAGGAGGGTATTAGAAACCCGGCAGTGGACAGGTGATGCTGCCTATAAAAGGCACATGGAGACAGGTGCGGTTGGGGCGCGTCTCAGGGACTTCAGGGACCAGTGGGTTTGCCCACAGGTGGATCCCTAGGTTCTGCAAATAGTATCACAGGGATACAGGCTGGAGTTCGAGGCGACTCCCCCTTGCCGTTACCTCACCTCAGCCTTGCCTGCTGCCCTCGGAGAAAGGTAGTACTGGCGGCAATTCACAAGCTGCACTTCCAGCAGGTGAAATCTAGGTACCCCTCCTTCAACAAGGCCGGGGTTACTATTCCAAAATGTTGTGGTACCGAAACCAGACGGTTCGGTGAGACCCATTCTAAAATTGAAAGCCTTGAACACTTATATACGAAGGTTCAAGTTCGAAATGGAATCGCTCAGGGCGATTATTGCAAGCCTGGAGGGTATCACTGGACATCAAGGATGCTTACCTGCATGTCCCTATTTACCCTTTTCACCAGGAGTACCTCAAAATTGTGGTACAGGATTGTCATTACCAATTCCAGACGTTGCCGTTGGTCTGTCCCCGGCACCGAGGTATTTACCAAGGTAATGGCCGAAATAATTATCCCGTACTTGGACGATCTCCTTATAAAGGCGAGGTCCAGGGAGCAGTTGTTCGGCGGAGTAGCACTATCTCGGGAAGTGCTACAACAGCACGGCTGAATTCTGAATATTCCAAAGTCGCAGCTGGTTCCTACGACGCGTCTACTGTTCCTGAGTATGGTTCTGGACACAGAACAGGATAAAAAGGGTTTCTCCCGGAGGAGATGTCCAAGGAGTTGTCGTCTCTAGACAGAGACCTCCTAATACGTATACAGGTGTCGGTGCATCAATGCACGCGAGCCCTGGGAAGGATGGTAGCTTCTTACGAAGAAATTCCATTCGCCAGGTCCCATTTAAGGATTTTCCAGTGGGATCTGTTGGACATGTGGTCCGGGTCGCATCTTCAGATGCATCGGCGGATAACCCTGTCTCCAAGGGCATGGGTGTCGTTGTTGTGGTGGCTGCAGAGTGCTCATCTTCTAGGGGGCCGCAGATTCGGCATACAGGACTGGGTCCTGGTGACCACGGATGCCAGCCTTCGAGGCTGGGGGGCAGTCACACAGGGAAGAAACTTCCAAGGCTATGGAAAAGTCAGGAGACTTCCCTACACATAAATATTCTGGAACTAAGGGCCATTTACAATGCCCTAAGTCAGGCTAGACCCCTGCTTCAACACCGGCCGGTGCTGATCCAGTCAGACAACATCACGGCGGTCGCTCATGTACACGACAGGGCGGCACAAGAAGCAGGATGGCGATGGCAGAAGCCACAAGGATTCTCCGATGGGCGGAAAATCATGTATTAGCACTGTCAGCAGTGTTCATTCCCGGAGTGGACAACTGAGAAGCAGACTTTCTCAGAAGACACGACCTCCACCCGGGAGAGTGGGGACTTCATCCAGAAGTCTTCCAAATGATTGTACACCGTTGGGAAAGGCCACAGGTGGACATGATGGCGTCCCGCCTCAACTAAAAGTTACAAAGATATTGCGCCAGGTCAAGGACCCTCAGGCGATAGCTGTGGACGCTCTGGTAACCCCGTGGGTGTACCAGTCGGTGTATGTGTTCCCTTCTCTGCCTCTCTTACCCAGGGTAATGAGAATAATAAGAAGGAGAGGAGTAAGAACTATACTCATTGTTCCGGGTTGGCCAAGAAGAGCTTGGTAACCAGAACTCCAAGAAATGATCTCAGAGGACCTATGGCCTCTGCCGCTCAGACAGGACCTGCTGCAGCAGGGGGCCTGTCTGTTTCAAGACGTACCGCGGCTGCGTTGACAGCATGGCGGTTGAACGCCGGATCCTGAAGGAAAAGGGAATTCCGGAGGAAGTTATCCCTACGCTATTTAAAGCTAGGAAAGAAGTGAACGCTAACCATTATCACCGCATATGGCGGAAATATGTTGCGTACTGTGAGGCCAGGAAGGCCCCAAAGGAGAAATTTCAGCTAGGTCGATTTCTGCACTTCCTACAGTCAGAGGTGACTATGGGCCTACAATTGGGTTCCATTAAGGTCCAGATTTCGGCTCTATCGATTTTCTTCCAAAATGGAACTGGCTTCACTGCCTGAAGTTCAGACATTGTCAAGGGAGTGCTGCATATTCAGCCTCCTTTTGTGCCTCCAGTGGCACCGTGGGACCTCAACGTGGTGTTGGGTTTCCTAAAGTCACATTGGTTTGAGCCACTCAAAACCGTGGATTTAAAATATCTTACGTGGAAAGTGGTCATGCTTTTGGCCTTGGCTTCGGCAAGGCGGGTGGCAAAAATTGGCTGCTTTGTCATGCAAAAGCCCCTATTGGATTTTCCATATGGATAGGGCAAAATTGAGGACTAGTCCCCAGTTTCTTCCTAAGGTGGTATCAGCTTTTCACTTGAACCAACCTATCGTGGTGCCTGCGGCTACTAGGGACTTGGAGGACTCCAAGTTACTGGACGTAGTCAGGGCCTTGAAAATTTATGTTTCCAGGACGGCTGGAGTCAGGAAGACTGACTCGCTGTTTATCCTGTATGCACCAAACAAGATGGGTGCTCCTGCTTCAAAGCAGACTATTGCTCGCTGGATTTGTAGCACAATTCAGCTTGCGCATTCTGTGGCTGGCCTGCCGCAGCCTAAATCTGTAAAAGCCCATTCCACGAGGAAAGTGGGCTCTTCTTGGGCGGCTGCCCGAGGGGTCTCGGCTTTACAACTTTGCCGAGCTGCTACTTGGTCAGGGGCAAACACGTTTGCAAAATTCTACAAATTTGATACCCTGGCTGAGGAGGACCTTGAGTTCTCTCATTCGGTGCTGCAGAGTCATCCGCACTCTCCCGCCCGTTTGGGAGCTTTGGTATAATCCCCATGGTCCTTACGGAGTCCCCAGCATCCACTAGGACGTTAGAGAAAATAAGATTTTACTCACTGGTAAATCTATTTCTCGTAGTCCGTAGTGGATGCTGGGCGCCCGTCCCAAGTGCGGACTGTCTGCAACACTTGTATATAGTTATTGTTAACTAAAAGGGTTATGGTTGAGCCATCTGTTGAGAGGCTCTGTTATGTTCATACTGTTAACTGGGTATAATATCACGAGTTATACGGTGTGATTGGTGTGGCTGGTATGAGTCTTACCCGGGATTCAAAATCCTTTCCTTATTGTGTCAGCTCTTCCGGCACAGTATCCTTACTGAAGTCTGGAGGAGGGTCATAGTGGGAGGAGCCAGTGCACACCAGGTAGTCCTAATTCTTTCTTAGCTGTGCCCAGTCTCCTGCGGAGCCGCTATTCCCCATGGTCCTTACGGAGTCCCCAGCATCCACTACGGACTACGAGAAATAGATTTACCGGTGAGTAAAATCTTATTATCATCTTGGTGCCATGTCAGTGATCAGGTCTCTGTGCCTGAGTTGGGGGATCCTGAGCTCCTAACACTCACCCCAGATTCTCAAAGTGGGTACTATTCTACATGAAGCCGGGTGTGCTGAAGCCATTCAAGGTAGAGTAAGTGCAAATCCATAATTGTTAATTTACAATCAATGATGAGGGGTGGGGCGGGAAGGAAGAGAGGAAGGAAGGAAGGTAGGTAGGTTAGAGATTCAGGTGCAGAGCACATTTGTGGATGCTGCAGGACTGTAACAGTTATAACCCATAGTCAAGATTGGTGTCACTATACATAACATATGCTGCACTTTATAATTTCATGTACACAGTACTGTTTCATTATACTGTACATATGTCCATGTATAATTGTGTATTGTAATATGTGTAAAGTATGAAGAAAAAAAATGACAAAAATTCTCAGTATAGGAATTTGTATGCTACAGTATTTCCAGCTTCCTTCAGATGGACTCTTTAACAGCAGAGTAAGTCGTTCTCACTTAATTGTAAATGCTGCATTGTCGTGGTCACCAAAATTGGCGTGGTGCCACATTCCCTGGCATGCACATCCAGCCATAAATCAACTTGTCTGCATTGATCACACAATCATGTCAATGTGAATGCTATTTCACCAACAGCTTGCAGACTAATAAAGCAACAGAGCTGACTGTTAACTCTTTTTATGCCAATTCAACTCAGTAATTCAACATTTCTCAATTCATGAAAATACACAGTCATGACTGCCATAGTAGCTGCGGGTGCAGCAACTATGATGCCCTCTGCTGGCGGTGCTCTTCGATTACAAAGCCCTGTGCATTTAGATGTTTTATTTCACTCTTGGGCAATACATAGGGGCTCTTACATAATTTAGCCATGCACATCAACCTAAGCAGAACAAGACCAGCATATCTTCCCTGTGCCAAGCAAATGAACCCACTGTGCAGAGGCAGAACTCTTGGAGGCAATGGAGTCAGCTGCCGCCAGGCTCCTGCTATGAAGGGGGCACCTCTCCTCTTGTTCCATGTGTTTAGCGACAATCAGTAAAGTTAATTGACATCAGCCGTTATCTCTTCCGTAGCCGACTTCCCCACTAGTCACCTCACCTTACAAATCACACCCTCTTTATTATAGATACACTGGAAGCAGACACCTTACTGATGAAGCTATTTGCTCCTATAAAGGAAACATGAGAATTCTAACTACCATGTTTCCCCGATAATAAGACCTACCCCGATAATAAGACCTACCCTTACTTCTGCATTACTGTCCAAAATAAGCCCTACCCCGAAAATAAGACCTAGCTAAATCCCCATTTTGTCCGGTCCTTGCGCTACACTACAATGCCCCCAGCTCACCCCCCACCCCCACCCGCATGAATCCAACCACATCACAGCTGCAGCGTCTCACTCTCTCACAGTGAGCGCGCACCCTCCCCTCGTTTTCTGTGAATGACGCTGGCGTGCGTGCCAGCACCAATTACAGCTGCACCGTGGAGGATAGTACAGGAAAGTGAAGAAAAAAAAAACGGTAAGTAAAGTACCGTATTGTAAAGCAGGACTGAGGGGCATGTATAGTAAAAATCGAGTGCTGATTTCATTAAGTGGCACCTTTAAAAAAGGATGGTTAATTAAACAAATGTTTATAGCCCTTCCTGGAGCTCTATTGCGGTATGGTACACAGACTTGTCCAGAAGTTTTAACTATACAAATCACTTTTACAACTTGAGCTGCTATACACTATTAGCGCTGTCAATGTTGATTAAAATAAGACCTACCCCGAAAATAAGCCCTATGGTGTTTTTTTGACAGAAAAAATAAATAAGACAGTGTCTTATTATCGGGGAAAAACGGTATATGAAGTTATTTCTCTGACAATTACACGCAACTTCATATAGTTAGAATTCTCATACTTCCTATGAAAGAGCAGATATCTCCATCAGTAAGGTGCATGCTACCAGCGTAATAGGTTGTGGGTTCTAATCCTGGATAAAACACTTGCAAATTAATTGTCAGAGAAATAATCAGCATTGTGAGTGACTGAGCAGATCTATGTAGTGTGTGTCTGGACCCCTACATAGATCTGCCTAGTTGCAATGGTTTAGTAGTAGCTTCATATAGTAAGAATTAGAGATGAGCGGGTTCGGTGTTACTCGGATCTCAAAATGGCATCTTATTGGCTCACGGATGATATATGGGGGGGGGCACCAATATTTTTCTTGCCTCCGGGCAACTGGGATAAACTTACGCCACACTGTGGCATATTATGTAAGAGAACTAGACATAACTGTAATTATAGAAAAAACAACACTAGTCCAGGCGCTAATCAATTAATCATAATACTTATTTATAATTTATAATATAATTTAAGCTGCAACCTCCATCCAGCTGTACCTGTGTTCGTACAGCTAAAATTGATTATAAGGTAGGGAGCTCTCTTGTTCTCCCTCCTCAACAACCAAAGAACTACACTGGAAAAAAATAAATGACTGATTGCGCTATATCACCAGGTGCGTATATGAATAAAGACACATTAAAAATCACCTCTCTGGTTTTTATTTTAGTTCAAAAAATATATATATCACAATTGAAAATATATTAAAAAACTCAATATGCATGCATATTTATTATGAGCTCATTCTAAAACTGTGACACTAATTTGCTGTTTAAGCATCCAGTGCTCAGATCTGTTGTTAAGAACAGTTATTTCTTCCACTGATGTGTTGTGAATAAAAAGTAACTTGTGTTCCCACAACAATGAGTGGTCTTTTTCCAGATATATTGGGACACAGTCCTCTACATATGAACACAGTTCCTGTTAATATACTGGCCACAGTCCGTAGACTGTCAATTTAATGACAGGTATAAGCCGCTTACCGCCGTAATCGTGAGCACGGGCGTGCTGGGGAGATCCTCGCTGTGCACAGCGGCGGTGTTTAGCTCTCCCTTTCCCCGTCTCTCCTTCGTGGTGGTAGCGGTACTGAGTGGTCTCTACCCCTCAACGTGCTGGGGCCGCTTGTATGTGGACACTTGCAAAGCAGACTCTCCACCTGGCTGGCCGCGTCTCCTCTGATTGCGGTTCAGCTTAGGCGGCAGGTGTGTAAAGTCTTGTTGGTTGTCCTTAGCTCCCAGTCCGGCAGGGTAGATCCAAAAGTGGGGTGTCACTTGTCAGGGTGAACAGCAAATCCTATAACGCGTTTCGCACACAGGTGCTTTTTCAAAGAGTAAAAAGCACCTGTGTGCGAAACGCGTTAGAGGATTTGCTGTTCACCCTGACAAGTGACACCCCACTTTTGGATCTACCCTGCCGGACTGAGAGCTAAGGACAACCAATGAGACTTTACACACCTGCCGCCTAAGCTGAACCGCAATCAGAGGAGACGCGGCCAGCCAGGTGGAGAGTCTGCTTTGCAAGTGTCCACATACAAGTGGCCCCAGCACGTTGAGGGGTAGAGACCACTCAGTACCGCTACCACCACGAAGGAGAGACGGGGAAAGGGAGAGCTAAACACCGCCGCTGTGCACAGCGAGGATCTCCCCAGCACGCCCGTGCTCATGATTACGGCGGTAAGCGGCTTATACCTGTCATTAAATTGACAGTCTACGGACTGTGGCCAGTATATTAACAGGAACTGTGTTCATATGTAGAGGACTGTGTCCCAATATATCAGGAAAAAGACCACTCATTGTTGTGGGAACACAAGTTACTTTTTATTCACAACACATCCGTGGAAGAAATAACTTCTTAACAACAGATCTGAGCACTGGATGCTTAAACAGCGAATTAGTGTCACAGTTTTAGAATGAGCTCATAATGAATATGCATGCATATTGAGTTTTTTAATATATTTTCATTTGTGATATATATATTTTTTTAACTAAAATAAAAACCAGAGAGGTGATTTTTAATGTGTCTTTATTCATATACGCACCTGGTGATATAGCGCAATCAGTCATTTCTTTTTCCAGCATAACTGTAATTATATTATCCATAATTTAAACAACATTAACATATTACCCCCTGCCACAGTGGGGCAACACGCAAACTGGGGCCAACTTAGAACAATTTTATATTACACAATATTACATTATATTCTGTTTATTTTATAAAAAGTGTTTTTTTTTGTTTGTTTTTTTTAAAGGAATCACACATCTATTGGAATTCTCAAGGCATTGATCTCTCTAAGCAACAACCAGATTTGAAAACTCCTGTAGAAAAGACACTTCTACTTATCATTTATCTAGGACCTTCTAAAAGATTATGGCCAGAATCGGAATGGTTGCTATAGGCCAGGCCTGGCCAACCTGTGGCTCTCCAGATGTTGTGAAACTACACATCCCAGCATGCCCTGCCACAGTTTTAGCCTTCCCTAATAGCAAAACTGCAGCAAAGCATGATGGGACTTGTAGTTTTACAACAGCTGGAGATCCACAGGTTGGCCAGGCCTGCTATAGGCAAACCCGCACTTTAGTAAATATACCCTTAAACGTCCAGGACTCGTACACTAGCACCATCTAAACTTCTTCTAGTGCTAGCAATATAGGTGGTCATTCCGAGTTGATCGCACGTAGCAACTTTTTGCTGCTCGTGCGATCAACTTTACGCCGCCTGGGGGGGAGTGTATTTTAGCATAGCAGGGCTGCGACCACTTGTGCAGCCCTGCTATGCTAAAAAAGTTTCCTGCAAAACAAGACCAGCCCTGCAGCTACTTACCCAATGCGACGGATCCAGCGATGAAGGTCCTGGCTGTGACGTCAGACATCCGCCCTCCAAACGCCTAGACACGCCTGCGTTCGACTTACCGCGTCCGGGACACGGTGAGTAGATGCCCCGATCCTCCTTCCCGCTGTCAATCTGCTTGCGATCGGGCCTGCAATCGCTTTCTTCGGTCCTGGCGTGGGCAACAACGCGTGTGCACAATCGGGCGCCACGCAGCCGCAGTTCCAACCTGTTCACAACGCAGCGAAGAACCGCTGCGTGCGAATGGGTCAGAATGACCCCCATAGCACGGTCAGAATAACAATGGAGAAGATTCAGCTCCAGCTCCTGGCCCAAAACATTTTTATTATATCTTTCTTAATGGTTATTTATATAGTGCATACATATTCCGCAGTGTTTTACAGAGAATATTTTGACATTCGCATCAGTCCCTGCGGGGGCATTTTAAGAGAGAAGTGGACCCGCAAGCAGTCTCTGTCGCGGGCCCCATCCTCTCCGGCAGCCAGTAGACTCAGCCAGAGCCTACTGCGCATGCGCAGGTCTCCAGGAACATGGTGCCTGCGCCTTGTTCCCTGGAACACTTCCACTGCGCATGTGCAAATCACTTGGAAATGGTCAGGGCGGTCAATTTCCAAGTAACTTGTACCTGCACTGCACGGCCGCGGGACTCCGGAGGGGTAAGATGTGCGGCGAGCACTTTTCGTGTTTTGTGTTTTGGTTCTAATTCCCCGCTCGTGTTTTGGTTTGGTTTTGCCAAAACTACCCTTCCATGTTTTGGTTTTGGTTTTGGATCTGGATGATTTTTTTTTAAACATAAAAAAGGCTAAAATCACAGAATTTGGGGGTAATTTTGATCCTATGGTATTAATAACCTCAATAACATTCATTTCCACTCATTCCCAGTCTATTTTGAACACTGAACACCTCACAATATTGTTTTTAGGCCAAAAGGTTACACCGAGGTGGCTGTATGACTAAGCTAAGCGACACAAGTATGCGGCACAAACACCTGGCCCATCTAGGAGCGGCACTGCAGTGGTAGACAGGATGGCAGATTTAAAAAATAGGCCCCAAACAGCATATCATGCAAAGAAGAAAAAGAATTGCATTGAGGTTGCTGTATGACTAAGCTAAGCGACACAAGTGTGCAGCACAAACACCTGGCCCATCTAGGAGTGGCACTGCAGTTGCAGACAGGATGGCAGATTTAAAAACTAGGCCCCAAACAGCACATGATGCAAAGAAGAAAAAGATTTGCAATGAGGTAGCTGTATGACTAAGCTAAGCGACACAAGTGTGCGGCACAAACATCTGGCCATCTAGGAGTGGCACTGCAGTGGCAGATATATAAAAAAGGACCCAAACAGCACATCATGCAAAGATATAAAAGAGGTGCAATGAGTTAGCTGTATGACTAAGCTAAGCGACACAAACAATTGGCCCATCTAGGAGTGGCACTGCAGTGTCAGACAGGATGGCACTTTAAAAAACTAGTCCCCAAACAGCACATGATGCAAAGAAGAAAAAGATTTGCAATGAGGTAGCTGTATGACTAAGCTAAGCGACACAAGTGTGCGGCACAAACATCTGGCCATCTAGGAGTGGCACTGCAGTGGCAGATATATAAAAAAGGACCCAAACAGCACATCATGCAAAGATATAAAAGAGGTGCAATGAGTTAGCTGTATGACTAAGCTAAGCGACACAAACAATTGGCCCATCTAGGAGTGGCACTGCAGTGTCAGACAGGATGGCACTTTAAAAAACTAGTCCCCAAACAGCACATGATGCAAAGAAGAAAAAGTAGTGCACCGAGGTTGCTGTATGACTAAGCTAAGCGACATAACCACCTGGCCCATCTAGTAGTGGCATGCAGTGGCTGAATGTCAAAAGTGGGCTGCAATTTTTCAGTCCACTAACAGCATCTCCTGCACGCCCCTGTCATTTTTTTAAAAAAATTCTGCAATTGGTGGACTTATACGGCAGTACCCCTGGACTAATACAGCAGTACCCCTGGACTTATATGGCAGTGTCAGACAGGGTGGCACTTTAAAAAACCATGCCCCAAACAGCACATGATGCAAAGATGAAAAAGAGGTGCACCAAGGTTGCTGTATGACAAAACTAAGCGACACAAGTGTGCGGCACAAACACCTGGCCCATCTAGGAGTGGCACTGCAGTGGCAGACAGGATGGCACTTAAAAAAACTAGGCCCCAAACAGCACATCATGCATAGAAGAAAAAGAGGTGCAATGAGGTAGCTGTATGACTAAGCTAAGTGACACAAACAATTGGCCCATCTAGGAGTGGCACTGCAGTGTCAGACAGGAGGGCAGATATAAAAAAAATAGTACCCAAACAGCACATCATGCCAAGAAGTAAAAGAGGCAGTGAGGTAGCTGTGTGACTAAGCTAAGCGACACAAGTGTGCGGCACAAACACCTGGCCCATCTAGGGTTGGCACTGCAGTCTACTGCACTAATGGCGGATACTGGATGCACGTCTAACACCAGCATAGTTGTTATGGCCTCAGTAATCCGCTTTGCAACAGGGTATATATATATATATATATATATATATATACAGCAGTATCACTGGAATTATATGGCAGTACCACTGGACATATACGGCAGGATCACTGGACTGGACTTATACGCCAATACCACTGGAATTATACGGCAGGATCACTGGATTTATACAGCAGTACCAATGGACATATACGGCAGTACCGCTGGACATACAGTATACTTCAGTATCAATGGACATATACGGCAGTATCACTGGACAGATACGGCAGTATCACTGGACTGGATTTATATGCCAGTACCACTGGAATTATATGTCAGGATCACTGGAATTATACGGCAGGATCACTGGAATTATATGTCAGGATCACTGGATTTATACGCCAGTACCGCTGGACATATACGGCAGTATCAATGGACATATACGGCAGTATCACTGAATATGTACGGCAGTATCACTGGACTGGACTTTTACGCCAGTACCACTGGAATTATACGGCAGGATCACTGTGTTTATACAGCAGTATCACTGGACTGGACTTATACACCAGTACCACTGGAATTATATGGCAGGATCACTGGATTTATACGGCAGTACCGCTGGACATGTTCGGCAGTATCAATGGACATATACGGCAGTATCACTGGACATATACCGCAGTATCACTGGACTGGATTTATACTCCAGTACCACTGGAATTATACGGCAGGATCACTGGAATTATACGGCAGGATCACTGTATTTATATGCCAGTACCACTGGAATTATACGGCAGGATCACTGGAATTATATGTCAGGATCACTGGATTTATACGGCAGTACCGCTGGACATATACGGCAGTATCAATGGACATATACGGCAGTATCACTGGACATATACGGCAGTATCACTGGACTGGACTTATACACCAGTACCACTGGAATTATATCGCAGGATCACTGGATTTATACGGCAGTACCGCTGGACATGTACGGTAGTATCAATGGACATATATGGCAGTATCACTGGACATATACCGCAGTATCACTGGACTGGATTTATACTCCAGTACCACTGGAATTATATGGCAGGATCACTGGATTTATACAGCAGTACCGCTGGACAGTGCCGTAACTAGACATTTTAGCGCTGTGTGCAAGAAACAGCATCGGCGCCCCCCTTTAACATAAACCGGCGGCAGTGCGCCCCGTAGGCGTGCACAAAAAATATAGGGGTGTGGCTTCACGGGAATGGGGTGTGGCCACAAAATAATACCAATTACTATAATGGTGCACAGTAGTCTCCATTATTCAAATTACGCCGCACAGTAGCGCCACTACACCAGGTACAGCCCCTTTTTCACATTACGGCAGACAGATTCCCCTTTTTACACATTACGGCAGACAGCGTCCCCTTTTTATACATTACGGCAGACAGCGTCCCCTTTTTACACATTACGGCAGACAGCGTCCCCTCTTTACACATTACGGCAGACAGCGTCCCCTTTTTTTACACATTAAGGCAGACAGCGTCCCCTTTTTACACATTACGGCAGACAGTGTCCCCCTTTGTACACATTACGACAGACAGCATCCCCTTTTTACACATTAAGGCAGACAGCGTCCCCTTTTTTACACATTACGGCAGACAGCGTCCCCCTTTTACACATTACGGCAGACAGCGTCCCCCTTTTACACATTACGGCAGACAGCGTTCCCCTTTTTACACATTATGGCAGACAGCGTCCCATATAAACATACGTATATATATATATATATATATATATATATACATACATATACACACTCACACACACACACACACACACACACACACACACACACACACACACACACACACACACACACACACACACACATTACATACATAGACACACACATAAAGCAACACAGAGAGCCAAAAATTCCAATTTTATAAACCGCAGCATAATAAAAAAAACAACATTATAACAGCAGGATGATTTAAACAAAAAATAAAAAAATACAGCTAGCTTACTTTTTTTCTCTGCAGCTGGCAAGCTGCTTGTGGCACTCTGCTGGCTGGCTCCACAAATTCTTCTTTCCTGCAGCCTGCGTGCCCAGCCAATGACTGAGCCGCAGGCTGCACCTTAACACCATTGGACAGCTGAGCCGTCGCTCAGCTGTCCTGAACTTCTATGCGGCGCTGGAGCCTCTGCTGTTCGGTTGCCAGGGCAACCTACAGGGAGCCGTCGGAGGAGCGCCGCAGATAGGAGGCTCTGACCGCGACCGCCACCTGCCCAATCACTCGCCGATCAGTGAGCCTCCTCAGGGACGGGCAGTGTGAGCGCAGCCAGGGGGAATATGCACTCTAACTAGGTGTGCGCTGTAGGCAATGCCCCTTCAGCACACAGCTAGTTATGGCGCTGCCTGTCATAGACTTTTTACTCCTGAGTTTTTACTCTAAAAATGATTAGAATAATACAAAGTAGATATTTATAATATTCTTTGTATTTTTCATATACTTTTTTACAGTCAAAACTCTGGCATATACGTTAGTATGACAGGAAAGGCTCTGCCTCACCTGCCTCACCCCACCACACGTCACTGGGTTACACCCTGTAATGTGCTAGATGGACAAGTGGGTGCCCCAGCACAAATTAACTTCAGATTTTTAGCAGTTAGTAATGAACCTTTACTATCTGAGTCCGGCTCAGGGTTTCCCAAGCTGGACATGTCTGTCTCAGTACTGTGTTGTCTGGCATGGGGCTGGTGCTCTATCTGGTGTATCAGTCTAGGGGTGCTCTATCTGGTGTATCAGTCCAGGTGGGCTGCTCTGTCTGGTGTATCAGTCCAGATGGGGTGCTCTGTCTGGTGTATCAGTCCAGGTGGAGTGCTCTGTTTGGTGTATCAGTCCAGGTGGGCTGCTCTGTCTGGTGTATCAGTCCAGGTGGGCTGCTCTGTCTGGTGTATCAGTCCAGGTGGGGTGCTCTGTCTGGTGTATCAGTCCAGGTGGGCTGCTCTGTCTGGTGTATCAGTCCTGGTGGGCTGCTCTGTCTGGTGTATCAGTCCAGGTGGGGTGCTCTGTCTGGTGTATCAGTCCAGGTGGGGTGCTCTGTCTGCTGCATCTGAAAGGGGTGATCTGTTCGTCCATCCAGGGGCTCCGCCCCAGTGTAAAATTAAAATAATTAAAGTTAAAAACAAAGAGCCTAAAAATATAATTGTAATTTTTTTATTGTTTTTGTTTGTTCTGTACCCCAGTGTCAGACTGCAGTATATTATCATTTCGTACTCATACACGTATTGTGCGACACTATTGGTGAAGGTCAACCGCAGTGTTCGACCACTATTTCTGATGCACACACGTATTGTGTGACACTGTGGGTAAAGGTGGTACCACAGTAATATATTTTATTTCCTACTCATACAAATATTGTGCGACATTGTTGGTGAAATTAAACCGCAGTGTTTAATTACTATTCCTAGTGGGTAGGAGGGCCAAAGGACAATTCCATCTTGCACCTCTTTTCTTTGCATTATGTGCTGTTTGGAGCATTATTGACAGTCTACTTGTGAAGACGACAAACATTTGTATAGTTTATTAAACTGCCACCCTGTCTACCACTGCAGTGCCATTCTGTTTCCTAGATGTGCCATGTTGGAAGTTTAAGTGCCACATGTTTGTACCGCCCACTGCTGTCGCTTAGCTTTGTCATCCAGCTACCTCGGTGCAACATTTTGGACTAAACTGGATGAAAACAATATTGTGAGCTGTGAGGTGGTCAAACCTGACTGGAAATGAGTGGAAATTAATGTTATTGAGGTTAATAATACTGTAGGAACAAAAAACATTCCCAAATTCTGTGATTTTAGCTGCTTTTATGATTTATTTTTTTTAAATACAGATCCAAAACAAATACAGATCCAAAACTCACAAGGGAGGTTTTGGTAAAACAAATCCAAATCCAAAACATGAAGGAGATACAGATCCATAACAAGGACCCAAAACCCGAGATTTGTCCCGGCGTACATCCCTAATATTTACATGTGCCTTCCCTAATTATTGCTGTATTCCTTATTGCTGTATTTAAATAACCATATTTTATTATTCCTTGGTGTCCTTGTCTAGATCTACTCTGAATTGGAGAGATTTGTATCCAGGCAGCATATTTTTACTATATAAAATAACAATGACAATAAAGGATGGTATGATCTCTGTGCTTGGGATGCTGGCGGTCAGAAGACCCACAGCAGCATTATGATGGTCATTACCCCGACACTAACCCTTCCTCTCTACCCCACTAACCCTCCTTACCTGCAGCCTGATGTTTGAATTGCTCTACTGTCTTAGCCTCTACCACCTCTGATGGGAAACTATGCCACTTGTCCACTACCCTTTCTGTGAAGTAATATATTTGTTGCAGTCTGTTTCAGACAATCACTTGGGACCTATAGAAGAAGATCAAAATCAGTTATTTACAACGGGAGGATGTAAGTCCAAATAAAAATGTACTGTATACTCTATAAAGGAAGTTCCTTTTGGAAGGTTAGGATTGCCTGTAGGCTGCCTGAAGGCTGCCAATGAGCTGACTCTCTGTTGTCAGAGAGCATATAATAATTCTTACTGATACTAGCAAGTTTCTGATTTAAAAAGAGACAAATAAATTATTAACAACCTTCCAGAATGTTGTAATATTTTGGAGTGCTTTGATGGAACTGGTTGGACTAAAATCAGACATTTTTTACTTGTTTGTCTAGAGTATGATTAATAGGGCAACAAGCCTTATACACTACTCAGTAGCTGGAGTCAGGTGTTACTTTACTGTGCGTTCAGAGAGACAGTGAAAACGGAACTGTAGCTTCCTATAGTCTAAACTCCACTTTAACCAGAAGGTGGCAATATATAGCCAACCCTTGAGCTCACAACCAGTAACAATAACTGATAACTGTAAAGCGATATATATATATATATATATATATATATATATATATAGTATATATGAAACATTTAGACAATAAGCGCCTCCTAGTGCAACATCATCAAATTTCAGACTGAAGAATCATGGATTCTTCAGTCTGAAATTTTATTATATTGCACTAGGAGGCGCTTGTTGTCTATATTTTTCATATATAATAATTTTAAGTGCCACATGTTTGTGCCGCCCACTGCCGTCGCTTAGCTTAGTCATCCAGCTACTTCGGTGCAACCTTTTGGCCTAAACTGAATGAAAACAATATTGTAATCTGTGAGGTGGTAAAAATTGTCTGGAAAATGAAGAACACAAGAGCTTTCCATAAAATACAGAGAACATGGAGATATTAAAGTCACAGTTATGAAAATGCTTGAGTGAACAGGAAAGTATTGAGTTCATTTTTGAAGGATTCTATAGTGCAGGCCTCTTGAACTGTGCGTGGAAGCGAGTTCCATAGTGTTGGAGCCATATGGCTAAAAGCTTGACCCTCAGGTGAATTACAGGAGATTCTAGGTACGGGTGGTCTTCAGTATGCCGACTGTCGGGATCCCGGCGCACAGTATACCGGCGCCGGAATCTCGACACCCGGCATACCGATACTTTTTCTCCCTTGTGGGGGTCCACGACCCCCCTGGAGGAAGAATAAAATAGCGTGGCACGTGTAGCGCACCACCGTGCCCGCAGCGAGCCCGCAAGGGGCTCATTTGCGCTTGCCACGCTGTCGGTATGGGGCGCTGGTATGCTGGTCGCTGGGAGCCCGGCCGCCAGCATACCATACTACACCCCTAGGTACTGCTAATAGTCCTTCATCTACAGATCGCAGTAATCAAGTCTGGCAGTATGGAATGTACCTTGGGCCCTGGTCATGTAGTGCTTTGAAAGTCAGCAAGCCAATCTTGAAGATGATTCACCATTTTACCGGCAGACAGTGGAGAGAGTAAATAATGGGTGTTATGTGGCTGGAATGGGGCTGGTTGGTTACCAGCCTGGCAGCTACATTTTGTAAAAGCGGTGCAATTCTTTTGCTGGGAGACCAAAGTAGAGGTCATTGAAGTAGTCTAACACTACATTAGATTATGGGAACATCATATGGGATATGGCGTAAAATGAATATTTCCATACTCCCAAAATGCATATAAGGTTCCCCATAGAGAAACCTAGCATATGCGGAGAGGTACTGCGTTTTTCAGAAATCTAAGAAGAATAATTTCCAAGAGATAAAACCGCTCCACTATCCCACGTCACAAACGCAATATTTATATTCATATCATTGCTAAAATAGCAGAGAATAATATGGATACCCAATATTTTAGATCATCCTCTTGTGGGGGACATTATGTGAATGTGAGCTATAAGTTATAACAGCATTTTAAAGGAGGTCCCCGCATTAGTTATCAAAGGAACCAATCAGCAGGGCCTCAGCTGACCTCAAAGGTGTGATATTCTGGTGATAAAAGGTACCGGTATTTGTGGCTGGTGCTCAGGGCTGTCACAGATGGGTTTTCACCTGTAGTCTCTATACACTTTTCCCACCGTTATCCTGTGGACAGACCTACAGTAGCTGCATGTTAAGGCTGTAAATTAATCATGTTTTATTTACTCCTTTGCTTTCTTGTAACATTTTATCTTGTGACCACTACTATAAAATAAGCATTGTAATTTTTTTTTAATTAAATGTCAGTTATTTTAATCTGTCATAAAGGCTTACAGAACCCACATTCTTTAAGGAGACTGTTAGATTGCTAAATTATGCTAGAAATTGTGATTAATTGGCAAGTAGGGTGAGACAATGTACTGTGTGAATGTCTGTGTCAGGGAGCCTATGCGTAATTATTTTACAGAGGTGTTATTGATTGCTGAAACAGAAGGCACATGACCAAACTGCGTGGAAGTCTGTGTTGCTGAGCCTATGAAACTGTCCCACAACTTCCCTGGTTTTTGGTAGAATCATTTGTGGGTGGTCCCATGTCTGTGGACCTTGCAGTGCTCACTGGGTGTCATGAAGCGGTCGCTTACCGCTACGGGTCCCCGGGTCCGTCCCTTGCCGGTGTGGCTGCTGGGGGTGCTGTGCACCCGCGTGGGGACGCGGCGCGATCGTCGGCGGGGATGACGCAGTCTCCGGGAGTGTGGAGACCTAGTGGCCTGCAGCGCTCCTGTGTGTCTGCGGCATGGGGGCGGCCATGTTGGAGACCAAGTGTGCACCAATGAGCATCTATGGGTGAGTGTCAGCCAATCCTGTTTCCATGCTGTCTATAAATAGGCTGGGAATTTGGCATTCTGTGCCAGTGCTTTGTTGTGGATACTCTGTACCCTAACTCTGTTCAGATTATATCTGTGTATTTCCAGTTGTTTGGTCCTATCTCCGCTCTCAGCCGGTCGTCTCCTGCTGCAAGGTACTCGCTGGTTCCCCAGCGCGTGGTCACGGTCAACCGCTCTCCCACCGGTGCCTTCGGATACCGTAGTATTCCCACGGTGATTCTCTGGCTTCAGCCTGTGCTCTTCATCCACGTCTTCGCATCATCCAGCAACCAGTCTTCACAATTCTTCATTTACGTCTTCACGTCATTCGGCAACCAGTTTTCACAGCTCTTCATTCACATCTTTGCATCATCCAGTAACCAGTCTTCACAGTCCTTCATTCACGTCTTTACATCATCCAGCAACCAATCTTCATAGTTCTTCATTCACGCCCTCGCACCGGCCAGCAACCAGTCTTCACAAGTTCCACATCCACGTCTTTATATTATTCGGCACACAGTCTTCTCAGTTCTTCAGCTTCGCCTTCGTGTCACTCCACAACTCAACACCACGATTCTTCAGCCACGTCTTGTACCAACTAAAGGATATTCATCACTCTTCTTCAGTCTCGGCCTCGCATCATTCAGTGACTTCCTTTCGGCAGTTTTCCAACCCAGAACTGTTTAGTCTCAGTCTTCCTACAGTCTCATTCCGATCTGTTATCTTTAATAAATACCTGAGAAGGAATTATCTTCGTCCTCCTTGTTTCCAGCACTCAGGGGCATCTGCCTCTTCGGTTGGTCAGAGTCCAACAGATCCACAGAAACACCCCGGTTTGACACTAGATCCATATACAGAACTGTGCAAAAGGTTTATGCAGGTATAGAAAAAATGCCTCAAAGTAAGAATTCTTTCAAAAATAGAAGTGTTATTAATCATTTATTTTTATCAATTAACAAAATACAAAGTGAATGAACAAAAGAGAAATCTAAATCAAATCAATATTTGGTGTGTCCAACCTTTGCCTCCAAAACAGTATCAATGCTTCTAGGTATACTTGCACTGTTTTTGAAGCAACTCGACAGGGAGGTTGTTCCAAACATCTTGGAGAACTAACCACAGATCTTCTGTGGATGTAGGCTTACTCAAATCCTTCTGCCTCTTCATGTAATCCCAGACAGACTCGATGATGTTGAGATCAGGGTTCTGTGGGGGCCATATCATCACTTCCTGGACTCCTTGTTCTTTTTTACGCTGAAGATAGTTCTTAATGACATTGGCTGTATGCAGTGGTGTAACTTCTTACAAAAAATTATTAGTATTTTAACTGACTCCTCTATACCCACCACTAGACCACTAACCCTTGTATACCCTACACTAAATCACTGACACCTCTATACCCTACACTAAATCACTGACACCTCTATATCCTACACTAAGGGGTATATGCAATTGCGGTCGAATTTCCAAAAATGTCGAAAAACGGGACATTTTCGCAAAAAAAAAAAAAAAAAATCGACAATGCAATCCAGTACTTTTCGCCCAAAAAACGGACTTTCCAAATTCGACTTTTTGAAATTCGACATTTGTCAAATTCGACATTTCTGCAATGGTACAAATGCGGCAATTCGACAAAAATATATTCAATTGAAGTTTGTAAATTCGACAACAGTGCTTTTAGACAGTAAATTCGTCATTTTCAATCCGCCACACTTTGGTGGCGGAATCTAATAACATTTTTTAAAAACATGTTTTTTTTGGTGTTTTTTTTATTGGTAATAGCATATCTATTTATATTAGAAAGGATTAGGTACTTGGTTTGTCTATTTTGGAGGCACAAGTATTATTTATATATTTTTAAAAATATAATTTTTTTTTAATTATTATTTTTTAAATGGAATGGTAAAAATCAGAAAAAAAATTGCGTGGGGTCCCCCCTCCAAAGCATAACCAGCCTCGGGCTCTTCAAGCCGGTCCTGGTTCTAAAAATCCGAGGAAAAAACTGACAGGGGATCCCCCGCCTGGTGCTGGTGCAAAAAATACGGGGGACAAAAAGCGTAGGGGTCCCCCGTATTTTTTACACCAGCATCGGGCTCCACTAGCTGGACAGATAATGCCACAGCCGGGGGTCACTTTTATACAGCGCCCTGCGGCCATGGCATTAAATATCCAACTAGTCACCCCTGGCCAGGGTACCCTGGGGGAGTGGGGACCCCTTCAATCAAGGGGTCCCCCCCAGCCACCCAAGGGCCAGGGGTGAAGCCTGAGGCTGTCCCCCCCATCCAAGGGCTGCGGATGGAGGGCTGATAGCCTTGAGAAAAATGAAAGAATATTGTTTTTCCCAGTAGTACTACAAGTCCCAGCAAGCCTCCCCCGCAAGCTGGTACTTGGAGAACCACAAGTACCAGCATGCGGGTGGAAAAACGGGCCCGCTGGTACCTGTAGTTCTACTGAAAAAAAATACCCAAATAAAAACAGGAGACACACACCGTGAAAGTAAAACTTTATTTCACACCTGCCGACACACACATACTTACCTATGTTGACCCGTCGACTGCCACGCCCCCCTCGTCACTGAAGAATCCGGGGTACCTGTGAAAAAAATTATACTCACCTGATCCAGTGTCCAGATTATAATCCACGTACTTGGCAAAAAAAAAAAACGAACACCCGGACCAGGCGGACTGAAAGGGGTCCCATGTTTACACATGGGACCCCTTTCCCCGAATACAGAGACCCCCCGTGACTCCTGTCACAGAAAGGTCTCTTCAGCCAATCAGGAAACGCCACGTCGTGGCACTCTCCTGATTGGCTATATGCGTGTCTGCTGGCAGACAGCGCATCGCACAGCTCCCTCCATTAGTTTCAATGGTGGGAACTTTGCGGTCAGCGGTGGGGTTACCCGCGGTCAGCGGCTGACCGCGGGTGACCTCACCGCTGACCGCAAAGTTCCCACCATTGAAAGTAATGGAGGGAGCTGTGCAATGCGCATCTGAGCTTAGACGCGCAGAGCCAATCAGGTGAGTGCTTCGAAGTGGCGCTTCCTGATTGGCTGAAGGGACCTTTCTGTGACAGGAGTCACGGTGGGGGTCTCTGTATTTGGGGAAAGGGGTCCCATGTGTAAACATGGGACCCCTTTCAGTCCGCCTTGTCCGGGTGTTTTTTTTTTTTGCCAAGTACGTGGATTATAATCTGGACACTGGATCAGGTGAGTATAATTTTTTTCACAGGTACCGCGGATTCTTCAGTGACGAGGGGGGCGTTGAAGTCGGTGGGTCAACATAGGTAAGTATGTGTGTGTCGGCAGGTGTGAAATAAAGTTTTACTTTCACGGTGTGTGTCTCCTGTTTTAATTTGGGTATTTTTTTTCCAGTAGAACTACAGGTACCAGCGGGCCCATTTTTCCACCCGCAAGCTGGTACTTGTGGTTCTCCAAGTACCAGCTTGCGGGGGAGGCTTGCTGGGACTTGTAGTACTACTGGAAAAAACAATATTCTTTCATTTTTCTCAAGGCTATCAGCCCCCCATCCACAGCCCTTGTATGGGGGGGACAGCCTCGGGCTTCACCCCTGGCCCTTGGGTGGCTGGGGGGGGGGGACCCCTTGATTGAAGGGGTCCCCACTCCCCCAGGGTACCCCGGCCAGGGGTGACTAGTTGGATATTTAATGCCACGGCCGCAGGGCACTGTATAAAAGTTATCCCCGGCTGTGGCATTATCTGTCCAGCTAGTGGAGCCCGATGCTGGTGTAAAAAATACGGGGGACCCCTACTCTCTTTGTCCCCCGTATTTTTTGCACCAGCACCAGGCGCAGAGCCCGGTGCTGGTTTTAAAAATACGGGGGATCCCCTGTCAGTTTCCCCCCCGGATTTTTAGAACCAGGACCGGCTCGAAGAGCCCGTGGCTGGTTATGCTTTGGAGGGGGGACCCCACGCAATTTTTTTCCGGGTTTTTCCCGTTTTCCCCCCGTTTTTTAAAAATCGGATCAAAATCCGTCAAATCGGCCGTTTTTCGACAGCGGGACTGTCGAATCCGTTTTTTATTGAATATGTTGAATTTCAGCACCCACTTGCCGGAATTCGACGGTCGAATTGTGTCGAATTAAAAAACGGGCGAAAAATTGCCGCGATTCGCCGGCAATTGCATATACCCCTAAATCACTGACACCTCTATACCCTACACTAAACTATTGACCCATTTATACCATATTCTAAATTACTGACCACTCTGTACCATGCACTACATAACTGACCCCATTGTACCCTACAGTACATTACAGACCCCAGGTAAAAACACACGCACATTGGCACAACTCTCTCATCAGCAGGCAGTGACAGTGTGTCACCCTCCTCACTGAACTCTGACTCCCAGCTGGCTTCTCAGTCAGCCAACTGAGCAGAGCACTGAGTTCGGTCACAGAGGGGGAATGCCGCGCTGATGCTGATCCGCACTCCGCCTCTGCTCAGTGGCTCTTTTATTAAAGCAGTCTGGCCCAGACATGCACAGCACATTTTACTAGGGGATGCACTGCCAAATGGGCGTGTCTAACACCCCCAACTGGTCATGTCTAGCACCACCTGTCGGGCATGTCTAGCACCACCTATTGGTCTTCCTTTCCATTCCATATGCACATCACCTATATGATGGTTTCTCACAATGAGGAACCTCTGAAGAAATGTATCCTTCCTGGGCAGACGGCATCTTTAGTCAGTATTCACTATTAATGTAGGATATCACATGGTGCAGAAGATGCCTGTTTGTGTAGGACAATTACCATGGTCATCGTCATACAACAGCGGTTCAACCAGACTCATGTCACCTCATGCCCTTTGCGTCTCTCAGCCAATCATTTCCCCCCACTTCTCTTAGCCACACCATCATCCCCTCCCAGAGTCGACTCTCAGTCATACCATCATCTTCTACCTGCATTGTCTCTCATACACACCATCATGTTCTCCGAGTCATCTCTCTGCCATGCCATCATCTCCCATTTGCATCTCTCATCATCCCCCTCACTTGTGTCTCCCAGCTTCATCATTCACTCTGTGCCTCTCAACCTCCCACCCTTCACTCTGTGTCTCATCCTTCCCCTAATTCACTCTGTCCCTCTTAGCCTGCCCCCTTCACTCTGTGTCTCAGATCTTGCCCCCCTTCACTCTGAGTCTCTCAGCCTGCCCCTTCATCACTCTGCCTCTCAGCCTCACCCCTATACTCTATGCATCTTGGCTTCGCCCCTTCACTCTGTGCCTCGCAGCCTTCACCCTGAGCCTCTCAGCCTACCACCCTTCACCCTGTGCCTCTCAGCCTACCACCCTTCACCCTGTGCCTCTCAGCCTACCACCCTTCACTCTGTGCCTCTCAGATGCCCCCCTTCACTCTGTGCCTCTCAACTTCCCCCCTTCACTCTGTGCCTCTCAGCTGCCCCCCCTTCACTCTGTGCCTCTCCATTGCCCCCTTTCTCTCTGTGCCTCTCATTTGCCCCTCCTTCACTCTGTCTCTCAACCTCACCCCTTTACTCTGTGCCTCTCAGCCTGCTCCCTCTTTACTCTGTGCCTCTCAGCCTGCGCCCTTCTGTTCCTCTCAGCCTGCCCCAACTCGCTCTGTGCCTCTCAGCCTGCTCCCACTTCACTCTGTGCCTCTCAGCCTGCCCTCTTCATGCTGTGCCTCTCAGACTGTTCCCCCTTCACTCTGTGCCTCTCAGCCTGCTCACCCTTCACTCTGTGCCTCTCAGCCTGCTCCCTCTTTACTCTGTGCCTCTAAGCCTGCGCCCTTCTGTTCCTCTCAGCCTGCCCTCACTCGCTCTGTGCCTCTCAGCCTGCTCCCACTTCACTCTGTGCCTCTCAGCCTGCCCTCTTCATGCTGTGCCTCTCAGCCTGCTCCCCCTTCACTCTGTGCCTCTCAGCCTGCTCCCCCTTCACTCTGTGCCTCTCAGCCTGCTTCCCCTTCACTCTGTGCCTCTCAGCCAGCTCCCCCTTCACTCCGTGCCTCTCAGCCTGCCCCACTTCACTCTGTGCCTCTCAGCCTCCACCCTGTTTATCAGTTGCATCTCCCTTGTCTCTCAGCATTCCCCCTCCCCTACTTTACTGGTAGCTGCCCTATCCTTTAAGTCAGTGAGCCGGCGGTCAGACAGTGTGGGAAGGTGCCGCATCTTCTCAGACAGCATGCGTGGCCATGATGTACTGTAAAGCCGGCACCTCACCCCAGATCCCAGCAGCCCTGGCCGCGATGGTAAGGCACTAGGCAGCAGGGTGCATCGTGAACAGTGTGCAGCGGCCAGTATCCAGTACATGGTGCTTCTCCCTCTTCCGTGTCACTGACCCGCATCGGTACAGCATGACGGAGCCGCAGTCTGCGCTCCTGTTGTGGAGGCAGCTTGCAGGTAATCTTTCCCCTTCCCTGGGCAACAGTGTCACCCCATGTCAGTCACTACATGCACGCTGCCCAGCCCCCTATATGTCCCGGCATTTGCAGGGGGAGCGGGGAGAGCCCCTCGGCTGGGCTGTGCTGTGAGGAGGGGGCAGTACTGTTGCTATAGAGAGGGAGAGTGGGCTGCCGTGCGTTCTCTATACATTACGGTATCCCTGCCCATGCGCCTGTGCTGCGATGTTGCTTTCAGTGGAGGACGAGGTGCCCCCTACAGGTCCGGAGCCCGGCGGCAACTGACTTAGGGGGACATTTACTAAGCAGTGATAAGAGCAGAGAAGTGAGCCAGTGGAGAAGTGCCCATGGCAACCAATCAACACTAAAGTAACATCTATAATTTTCATACTATAAAATTATACAGAGCTGCTGATTGGTTGATGGGGCAACTTCTCCACTGGCTCAATTCTACGCTCTTATCACTGCTTAGTAAATGTCCCCCTTAGTGGCCTCCATGAGTTCCATCCCCGGCTGTATGTTTGGGGTAATTTTATTGCTGCAGAATACATTTGGAGCCAATCAGATGCCTCCTGGATGGTAATGAATGATGGATAAGGGTGTAGTATGGTATGCCAGCGGCCGTGATCCCGGCGGCCAGCATACCGGCGCTGGGATCCCTACCACCGGCATAGCGGCAGCTGGATGAGTGCAAATGAGCCCCTTGCAGGCTCGCTGCGCTCGCCACGCTGCGAGCACGGTGGCGCGCTACATGTGCCACACTATTTATTCTCTCTCCAGAGGGGTTGTAGACCCCCAAGAGGGAGAATAGGTGTCAGTATGCCGGGTGTCGGGATTCTGGCGCCGGTATACTGAGTGCCGGGATCCCAACAGCCGGCATACTGAATACCACCCATGGATAAGTACCTGCCTGTATTTCTCAGCATTGAGGAGACCATTAAGGGGGGTCATTCTGACCTGTATGCTCACTGCAGTTCTTCGCAGCACAGCGATCAGGTCAGAACAGCTGTCATTGCCTAGCGATCACCTCTGCCTGATTGACAGGCAGAGGTGGTTGCTGGGCAGGAGGGGGTGGCACGGTGGTGCAGCCAACGTAGGCGTGTCCGGACCGTGGGGGGGGGCGCAGCGGTTGCATGACATCACACGCAGCCGCTGCGAGCCGGGCACCAACAAGTAACTCCCGGCCAGCACGCAAAAGCTGCGCTGGCCAGGAGCTACTCCTGAAGTACAAAAGCATCGCAGCTGTGGGATGCTTTTGTACTTCAGTGACAGGACAGGGACTGACATGCGGGGCGGGCTAGCCCTGTGCTGGGCGTCCCCCCCCTCATGTCTGTGTTCCTGATTGTAGCTGTGCTAAATTTAGTCGGAATCACCCCCCAAATCCACAGCTCAATTTACTGAGATGCAGCTCCAAACTTGCAATGACCCTCCACCATGCTTCACTGTTGCCTGCAGATACTCATTATTGTCTGTCTCTCCAGCCTTTTGGCAAACAAACTGTCATCTGTTACAGACAAATATTTCACATTTTGACTCATCACTCCACAGCACTTGCTGCCATTTTTCTGCACCACAGTATCTATGTTTTCATGTATAGTTCAGTCACTTGGCCTTGTTTCAACGTCAAAGGTATGGCTTTTTGGGTGCAGTTCTGCCTTGAAGACCACTTCTGGACAGACTTCTCCGAGCAGTAGATGGTGTAAACATCGGTTTACGTACAGGACTAAAAGCAACACTTTAAAAAGACATTTCATACACTTTAAATGGAGCCACTGCGGCCGCTATACTTAATCCTCAACCTACGTACTTATTAGACAATTAGCGTACAGAGCCCCGTACTGTGTACGTACTTTGCATACAAACGCCGCGCTGGCTGTACAAAGTACACTCAGTGCGTACACACCCAAAGATACTCCGTAAGCCCTTAACAGCTATACATGTGATAGTAATACACTTATAACCTTAGCAGGGAAAGGAAAACACAACACCAGTTTGTATTTAAAATGCCGGGTTCCGACACCACAACATATTATTACTGAAAAGGGGTTACAATAACAAAGCAATACAATACAATAGAATAATGGCTACAATCAATGGTACATACTTGTTTGGTTTTTCGCCTGCGCTTCCCAGTCTGGTCCTCAGTCATCTGGGTAGATAACCTTTAGAGTCTGTGTGTGACCAGGCATGCAGCTGGCTCTTTTATACAATCTTCCAAAACTTAACACAATGGATACTGTAATCTCTTTGACCATACCAAATGTACAGTAAATACAGTTTATATTTATATATATTTATATTCTGCTCCTGTGCATAACTATTCGCAGGAACGTGTGATCTTCTGCAAACCAACACCGGAATATTGCCCTTAAAATACCCTACAGCTGGATACCAAACACCACCTTATAACCTTGTTCTGTCCCCTCCTATCCTGTAAAGGTGAATCCCTTTGTTCTGATACCATTTAAACTGTTGTAACTTGCTGGTGTGGTGCAGGGAGACTATGGGGGAAATTTACTAAGCTCCCGATTTTGACCGAGATGCCGTTTTTTCATCAAAGTGTCATCTCGGTAATTTACTAAGCACTAATCACGGCAGTGATGAGGGCATTCGTAATTTTTTGCAAGTTCAGGTAAAAAATTACGAATGAATACACCATCGGTCAAAACGCGGCTGTTTAAGTATGAATCTCGGTCATTTACTAAGAAGTGCAAAGCAAAAAACAAACAAACACTGCCGTGAAAAATTACAACTCGTAAAAAAGTGCTATAAAAAAACAGACCTTTTTTTTTTATTCGTGATTGGATAGGCATGCACGGATCCATGAGATCCGTGCATGTATATCAGTGGGAAGGGGTGGGAAAGTGCTTATTTGTTCAAAAAAAATTGCGTGGGGTCCCCCCTCCTAAGTATAACCAGCCTCGGGCTCTTTGAGCCGATCCTGGTTACAAAAATATGGGGGGAAAAATGACAGGGGTTCCCCCATATTTAAGCAACCAGCATCGGGCTCTGCGCCTGGTCCTGGTCCCAAAAATACGGGGGACAAAAAGAGTAGGGGTCCCCCGTATTTTTAAAACCAGCACCGGGCTCCACTAGCTGGACAGATAATGCCACAGCCGGGGGTCACTTTGATATAGTGCCCTGCGGCCGTGGCATCAAAAATCCAACTAGTCACTCCTGGCCGGGGTACCCTGGGGGAGTGGGGACCCCTTCAATCAAGGGGTCCCCCCCCCCCAGCCACCCAAGGGCCAGGGGTGAAGCCCGAGGCTGTCCCCCCCCATCCAATGGGCTGCGGATGGGGAGGCTGATAGCCTTTGTTGTAAAAGAAAAGATATTGTTTTTAGTAGTAGTACTACAAGGCCCAGCAAGCCTCCCCCGCATGCTGGTACTTGGAGAACCACAAGTACCAGCATGCGACGGAAAAACGGGCCCGCTGGTACCTGTAGTACTACTACTAAAAAAATACCCAAAAAAAGACAAGACACACACACCGTGAAAGTATAATTTTATTACATACATACACACATATATACATACTTACCTTAAGTTCCCACGCAGGTCGGTCCTCTTCTCCAGTAGAATCCAAGGGGTACCTGTTGAAGAAATTATACTCACGAGATCCAGGGGTCCAGGCTCCTCGGGAAATCCAGGGGTAATCCACGTACTTGACAAAAAAAACAAAACGGTGTCCCGACCACGAACTGAAAGGGGACCCATGTTTGCACATGGGTCACCTTTCCACGAAAGCCAGAAACCCACTTTGACTTCTGGCTAAGTGGGTTTCTTCAGCCAATCAGGGAGCGCCACGTTGTAGCACTCTCCTGATCAGCTGTGTGGTCCTGTCCTCACTGACAGGCAGCACACGGCAGTGTTACAATGTAGCGCCTATGCGCTACATTGTAACCAATGATGGGAACTTTCTGCTCAGCGGTGACGTCACTTTAGGTCAACCGCAGGGCAGAAAGTTCCCATCATTGGTTACAATGTAGCGCATAGGCGCTACATTGTAACACTGCCGTGTGCTGCCTGTCAGTGAGGACAAGAGCACACAGCCGATCAGGAGAGTGCTACAACGTGGCACTCCCTGATTGGCTGAAGAAACCCACTTAGACATCAGTCAGAGTGGGTTTCTGGCATTCGTGGAAAGGAGTCCCATGTGAAAACATGGGGCCCCTTTCAGTTCGTGGCTCGGCTTTCCGTTTTCTTATTTTATGCAAGTACGTGGATTACCCCTGGATTTCCCGAGGAGCCTGGACCCCTGGATCTCGTGAGTATAATTTCTTCAACAGGTACCCCTTGGATTCAACTGGAGAAGAGGACCGACCTGCGTGGGAACTTAAGGTAAGTATGTATGTATGTGTGTATGTATGTAATAAAATTATACTTTCACGGTGTGTGTGTCTTGTCTTTTTTTGGGTATTTTTTTAGTAGTAGTACTACAGGTACCAGCGGGCCCGTTTTTCCGTCGCATGCTGGTACTTGTGGTTCTCCAAGTACCAGCATGCGGGGGAGGCTTGCTGGGCCTTGTAGTACTGCTACTAAAAACAATATCTTTTCTTTTACAACAAAGGCTATCAGCCTCCCCATCCGCAGCCCATTGGATGGGGGGGGACAGCCTCGGGCTTCACCCCTGGCCCTTGGGTGGCTGGGGGGGGGGACCCCTTGATTGAAGGGGTCCCCACTCCCCCAGGGTACCCCGGCCAGGAGTGACTAGTTGGATTTTTGATGCCACGGCCGCAGGGCACTATATAAAAGTGACCCCCGGCTGTGGCATTATCTGTCCAGCTAGTGGAGCCCGGTGCTGGTTTTAAAAATACGGGGGACCCCTACTCTTTTTGTCCCCCGTATTTTTGGGACCAGGACCAGGCGCAGAGCCCGATGCTGGTTGCTTAAATATGGGGGAACCCCTGTCATTTTTTTCCCCATATTTCTGCAACCAGGATCGGCTCAAAGAGCCCGAGGCTGGTTATGCTTAGGAGGGGGGACCCCACGCATTTTTTTAAATTATTTTACAGTGTTTAATTAAAAAAAAAAAAAATAAGAACCCCAGCACGGATCACACAGATCCGGCCGAGATTGATTGTAAAAAAAAACGGCAGTGTTTTGCTAATCACTGCCGTAAAAATAGGTAAAAAAAAACGAATGACATCGACATCGGAAGAAAAGAAAAACCCGAATACGACAGCTTAGTAAATCCATCGTAATCAATTCAAAAAGTTGCAGTTTTACACTGTCGATGTCATTCGTGATTGAACTTTGACCTTTTTTCGGGAATTACGAATCTTAGTAAATTTACCCCTATGTGTACATTGTGCACTATTTGGATTAAATATGTAATGTGTTTTGATGGCTTTTCCATGCGTTCACAAACTCTACCATAAATACTCATACCACGCGCTAATGCGCAGGACCACGGGAGCGACCATACGCAAATTGCAAATATGCGCACGCACGGCAGAACAAGTACACGCACAGAGGCCATCTGTGTGTAGTTTGTACATGATGTGTGTACTGCAATATTTTTCGAATTCGACAGTCCACCCTTTGGCAGTCACCAATAACTGCCACTACCTAATCAATAAACAGAAAAATATCTATACAATATATATACAGAAGCTTGGATGGTCGGGGGAGAGTTGTAGGTGGGAAATGTATGACCTAGTGTGGTAGTAAAAGCATGTATGTATGAATCCATGTCTGAGGGGCATGTATCATCGTGCCGTATATGTTCTAAATAAGCTTTGAGGTATTGCGAAGTATACATTAAATCCTTCTCATCCCGTATTAAGGGTCTGTAAATGGGCCAACAAACACTACCGAGCTCTTTTCGGCTTCTTGTTCCAACAAATGGGGTGCACATTTAGTTGATGATACATGGAGGGGGAAACATATGTGAGTGCTAGTTTATGTGGATATCACCTGTCGACTATGTGTGCCATTAACTGGAGGTTGAAGAGATGAAGCTAAGACACATATATGAAAATACATTCACATAAACATATTGGGTAGGGCTGACGTCTTTTCCGGTTGGATGTATCTGGGCAGAGGGGGAGACAAAGAAAAACGGGTGAAAGAAACAGGCCATGAAATTCATTTGCAATCCTTATCATAACACAGTCTCTATGGATGGATCATAAATTAAATCTGCTGCTGTAACAGCGCCCTCGCTCCTTAGACTCATCAAATTTGTGCCGTGCTTGAGCCGCGTTAGAATTTGAACACACCTAAATATCAAACCAATAATTATGATGACTCCCAGGATACAAAGGAGAAACTTCCCCACACTCATAATGACATTTTGAGCCCACTCTCCTAAACCTGAGAACCATTTGCGTGGTTTCAACCATGAGACCCAGCCGGTCAGTTCATTACTCACAGTCGCTAAGGTAAGGTTGTGCTTCCTCCTGAACTCCCACTTCAACTGCAAGATATCGTCCATCTTTTGATCGATGATCTCCGTTGGGTCATCAGTGCTGTTTGTAATATATGTACAGCACTTCACACCATTTTGAGTTGCCAGAGTAACACAGTACCCACCTGTCATGGCTGTGACATAATTAAGGACCATCCTGTGCTGAATCAGTTCCTTCTTGTAGGCTTGTAACTCCCTTCCCGTATACCTGAAGGTGTCATCATACATCTCAGTGATATTATCTATCAAGTTCGCTAGCGCATGGATATGCCTATAATTTATAGTTCCTCTGGCAGTACGGGTAATGTCTAATGCGAGAAGGAACTGAATCCCGGTGGATTTGTGGATCAAATCAGAGGCTGCGTGCTCTGCCCTATCTATGAGGTGTCTCTTGATGATGTGTTCATAGAGAGTATGAGTATAAGAAGTCTGAGCACTGCGGTGAACGTCTTTCATTTTATCATGGGTTATGGTCATGACCTCCGGTAGAACTCTCCCAATATAACACAATCCCTCTGAGCTCGGGGCAAGCCACTTGTACGCTTTCTTCCCACATATGAAATAGACATCATCTGGGAGAACATAGGGGACAAAATATAACATCACCATGTTACAAATTTTCCAAGTAAAGAAACCAATCCCTAGTTCTCCCATCTGCTCAGTACAAGTATCAGGCTGGATGATATGAGCACAATACCTGATGATACTTTTCCAACCCACATGGTCTTGCTTCCATGAGTATACCTATACCGAAAATACCTCCCACTGTTGGCTATTTGGCGTACAAGTTCAGAGTCTATGGGTATCCTATCAGCTCTGTGTGAAAAGGTCATTGTCTGGTTATTCCACGTCACTTTCCAATTTCCCGGTTTTTGGTAATTGGAAATATTAAAGCACAGTAAGCACCTGTCTACATGATACTGGTGGAGCTTCAAACTAGGGGGCCTAGAGATATTGAATTTCTTGTCCACTGGTCTCCCACCCCGCAGTTCGAGTACCTCATCTATTGCTAAAGGGTATTGTACTAATCCTGACTTACTCTGACCTTGAGGTACTTGTGAGCACACCCAGCATTCTGTCTGGTTTAAGACCTTACCCACTAGTGAGTGGTAATCACTCAACGGATGGCGGTCCATGTCGATATTTAAGGTTGGACTGACATCTCTGGATGCACCCATCCTCTACTATATTCTCACAATTCCTACAAATACAATATTCATCAGACAATAACCCTTCACAGTGCCTCCGAGCTCCATGACTACCAGAACGCTTACTGATACCAGCCTTTACTCGAGTGATGTGCTGCTCCTGAGATCCTACAAATTCATACTCACCATCAGAACCCATCGACCTCTCTGGGATCCTCACCAAAACAAACTGTCCTGATCAAAAACAGAATTACTAACATCCCGAAACGCAGTCTCTTGTGATCGATCCATTTCGTTAGTGGAAAGAAGGAAAATAAGGAGAAAAGAAAGGAAAATGCAGGGGGTGGTGAAAAAAGAAAATGGTGCGACAACCGTTCTAGATCTTGTTGCTCACTGTGCTCAGGTGCCTTTCAACAGTCCTGCCTCTCAACTTTCCCGGAACAAACACTCTAGTGTCTCTTTGCCTTGCTCTTTGAACACACAGTTCACTTTGAACTCACAGTAACCAAACTACTTTGTTACGAGTTCTCTCCGGGTCAGCGACCTTCTTGCAGTGGGACGAGTGGACCCAAGTCTCTCTTTCGGCGACCTTTAATGCTGTCGTGCTGGTTAACAAGACTTGGTATGATCCTTCCCACCTGTCTATGAGGCAACCTGAGCATAAGAAATTTCAAATCATCACATAATCCCCAGGCTCCAATGTCATGACAATTACTGTTCGGTAGGTCAGGAATCACCAGCTTTAAATTTCTTTGTTGATTTCTCAGCTGCTGGCTCATCCCAACCAAAAATTTCACAGTCACTTCATTATTACATTTCAAATCATCCTGGGGGTCTATCATTACATGAGGTTGTCGACCAAAAAGAATTTCAAAGGGTGATAAGTTAAGTGGAGACCTGGGAGTGGCTCTGATGCTGTACAACAGTAGTGGCAAAGCTTCTGGCCACAACAATCCAGTTTCAGCCATTACTCTGCTCAGCTTGCTCCCATCAGTTTGCACATGACCTGAAAGACTTCACCTGTAAAATGGGTACCCCTATCACTTTCACTTACTCTAGGGATACCATATCTACACACAAATTCCTGCACAATTTTCTTTGCAGTGAACGTAGCAGTATTTGTGGCAGCAGGGAACGCTTCTACCCAGTTGGAAAATACATCAAAACAAACTAACACATATTTCAAATTCCTACAGGGTGGTAACTGTATGAAATCTATTTGTATTACCTGAAAAGGTCTGTCTGTAGGAGGGATATGGGATGGCTCTGTTGGTATTGTCTTTCCAATATTCTTCCTCAAGCAAGTAAAACATGTCATTGCTCTCTTACCTGCATGAGAATAGAATCCTGGCGCACACCAGTAGGCTCTCATCAGCCTGCACATACCCTCTTTGCCTAGATGAGTCAGACCGTGTGCCACCTCAGCTAGACTTGGAAGATGTGATCTGGGGGCTACTGGCTTACCGTGTTCACCTGTCCACAGTCCTGAGGACTCCTGCCATACCTTTTTGTCCTCCAGACTGCCTTTTCCTGTGGGGAACACAATTTTTTCATTTTAATTTACTATCGTGTGTTATCAGTTGTGTGAAGTAAACTGTCTCTGGATAAGAGGAGAGAGGTGGAAAAATAGTAAATAAAAAAAGAAAATGTCAGGTTTGGAAATGTCAGGTTTGGCATACACCAACAGGCTGTCACACCATCATGCATATCGGTGTCTGTACACAGTCTCCCTTCACCAGTATTCTCATTCTCCACCCTTTGTGCATGACCAGGCACACTGCATTAATACTGGTGTCCTTATGTCCTTATGCTTGTGAGATATACTGGATTTGGGCAGAGCTCTGAAGGACCGAGTAGGCATGTGGCGTTTGAACTGTGATCGGGTCCATGTATTGTACCCTCTTTCGGTGAACGTAAGAAATGAGGAGGAAACTTTGAAGGAAAATCACATAGAGGTTAGTAACAGATAAGTTTGTAGAGGCAAAGAGGATTTTATAAAATTTGACAACTGGATTGGTCACTATGGGGAAGTGATTCTCTACTGTCTATACCCCTAAAAAAAATTCTAAGTTTCATATATCTACTGGGACTATCCCAGCCATCAATCCAGTGTCCTGCCAATCCTAAGTTCATAGGGAACCCGGTATCTGTGAGATAATTTCTTCTACCTGTGATGGACATGCATCTAGAACAGTGAAATGCAACATTAGTCTTCGTGGGTATCCAACATACTTTGTGCTTCCTGGGCGGGAGCACGCTATGTGTACACCATCTCTAACAAAACTCCTGTTAAGTTAATCAGGGGCCATTTCTGCTAGAGAAAGAAGCAAAAGTTTAGAGGCCTCATCTTAACCCCAGCAAGTTTTGTCAACAGGGTAAAGTTGCATTTATTCCGTTCTTCCCATTAACCGAATCTGTGTTTTCTATATGGCTCGTGATTCCTTACTATATGTCCCTTGATCCCGTCTATGTGTTTTAATACTGTGGCTTGTGTTCTCTGTCTAGGGGTCTATATTGACTATGTGTTCTACTACTCCTACAGTCTCTGGCAAAATGCCCTTCCTTTTTACATATGTAACATATTCTCGGTCTTTTCCAACTACCAGGGTTTTGGGGTTTAGGCTGATGAGGCTTTGCTGCAAGAGCCTGTAGACTTATTGTCATCAGCTTCTCCTCCTCTTGTTTTCTGCGCTTAGCAATATTCTTATGATGTTCAATTGCGCACTCTCTAAGACAAGCTACTGTGGCCCCTCTCCAATTAGGCAAAGATCTTTGTACCCTGTCCCTTACTGCCTTATTGAGTCCGTCCATTAGCACAGAGTCAGCCACCTTCCTGTAATTTGCATTGTTCCCTGTATCTGATATTCCAATGTATCTATCCATTATTTGCAGGGCCCAATGAAAATATTCAGACGCCATTTCATTTTCCCTCTGTTTTATGGAGAAAATTCTTCTCCACTTAACAGTAATGGGGAAATACAACTCTAGTTGCCTGTTAATTTGTTCCACATTCTCCTGATTGTGTTCGTTAGTCATAGGACTATCCGACTCTAATCTACAATCAGTGATACATTTTTGGGTGTCAATATCAGGGGGTAGTCACGCTTTTAAAAGTATCCGCCAATCTTTATTAGCTGGTTTAAGAGCATTACCCAGATCTCTGATAAACTTCTGACATCTGGCTAAATACTTCTGGGGATCGGGGAATTCTGAAATGATTGACCGCAGCTCAGCTCTGGACTACGGGCAATACATTGCATTATTCCTGGTGAGGATTACTACCTGACTATCAGTTCCCCCCATTAGGAGTTACTATTTCCAAGACAGGATGTAATCCTACCATTCCATTCCTAATCTGTTTGCTGTAAGGTGTTGTTGTCTCTGTGCAATGACCCATCTCACACTTACCGGTAGCTGTGACCTCACCAGTTCTTTCAGTGGGGAATACTGTTACTGCTCTAACTGGATGGACAGGCCCCACCTGAGTTTCCTGCAAGGCGACTGCCTGAATGAGAGCTGCGATTTGGCTGGGTCCTTCATCTTGCTGTGACCTATAACCTTGAAAAGACTACAAAACAGAATACATCTTGCAAAAATTAGGATTAATACATTTCTCTTGCATTATACTATCATTCATAGATATACCATTGACTGTAGCCATCTTTTCCCTCTCGACCTGTGTCGATAATGGTGTGTTTGTGTCCTCATTCCTGCTAGGTTTGGAACCTGCTTTGCGGGTTTGTTCCCTTTGCATTTCCCCCTCTTGTTGCCATCATTTTAAACAATCGTTATGTCTAATCCTTTGTTTTCTGGATTTAAGAAGACATATTTTACTGCTTACATTCTGCAGTACCTCTGGTTCAAAGCTGCCCACCCTAGGGAATGGTACCCTATCTTTGTCATTCATACATAACCATTCATTGTAAAAAGCCTCCGTGTGTGAACCATATTTTTCACACATAATAAACCTTGCTGACCCTCTCGGCCACAATTTTGACCTTCTCTGTCCCACTTCTTCAGCCTGAACCCTAGCTACCAAACACCCACTGCTTGTGCAATTGGATCCCATCGCAGACTTTTTGCCAATAAATGCAATCCCCAATACACACCGCAAATAGACGGTGAAAGACACCTAGCGCTTTCACTCGCTCCTTCTCCGCTGAGTACCACGACTCACTCCAGTAGTGAACACCGCATACCTAGTGAGGCCCTATTGGTTTCTATTTACTGGAAGTGTTAGGAGTGAGAGACCAGCGAAAACTCCCTATACACTTTTTATATACAAATCACGCTTGCGTATGCTCTACACAGCACTAATGATACAGCGATTTTACGCAAAAGCTCGTAATGGGGTATCAAGTTGCGCTATATATCACACCCACAAACGCGCGGTCCAATTGCACAGCGTATAGGTACTTGTTACCTATCTGCCGTACAACCACGGGTCGATGTACAAACTGCGACCCTCAGCCGGAGTGTAACAAAAAAACATTTTTCTTAATACTACACAATGCATTGTGTAGTATTACGCTCCTCTGCAAATCTCCTCACGATTTGCGTATTTCAATCTATATTAATGTGAGCCAGCCGCCTCGCGCCACCAAGCCTCCACTTACTTGGTGTACCACGGGACCCGATTTCCGGGGTTCAAATCCACTCACTCCTACGTTCGCTCACTCAAATACACTTTGTTTTTCTGTACAGAAAATTTTCACTCGTTCTGATTGGCAGCTTTACCCCCAGAGGCAATACAGTTTAAACAAAAGTTTTATACTAATTTGCTTTAGAAACCAGATAGTTTTGTGCTATTGTATTAAATGTCTACTATCCCACCTTAATTGAACAAATATCGTGTGGTTTTATTATGCGCACACAACCCTACGCAAGCTTGCGTAATTACACAACCGTGCATACCCCTATGCCACATGTGCGGCCTTGCGCCACGTGCCCGTTTTTGTACGCTGTCCTCATGTTCCGTACCACGTGTACCAATGTGCGTACGCAATAAAACAAATCACACAACTCTATAAATGTGAGCAATACTAACTATAATCGCTCACAAGCACAACCGCTTGTTCTGTGTAACCTTTAATGACCGGGCCAGACCTGCGTGTTGTGCTTTATATTTACTTCCTTAAACACTTTTAATTCAAATTTACCTATATAGCAACAAATGTATCCGATTTCACACATATCTATAATGACTGCAATAATCTATAATTTAAATGATATCATTCAGATTGGATAGTTATCTTGCAGAACATACACTGATATAAATATACACATATTACAATAATATATTTTATATATATATATATATATATATATATATATCATTCACTGGCATTCTATGAGACACCTTCACCCATTCAGTGCTTCTAATTTGCATATCAAAGATGTTTTGCCTGCCTGTACTAGTGGTTGAGCCAGTTAATTAACATTTCAATGCCTATCTTATAGCAAACAGAGAGTTAACTAAATCCTGGGAAAGTAGAAGAAAAAAAATAAAGTATTTTTTCTTTTTTTTGTGTGTGCAATTTCTTACACCAAGCCAAGCTTTTATCTCGCCATTTACTCTCACTAGGCCCAATTGAAACTATTTGTTATTGACTATGGCATGGGTTAAATAAATGCATTGCTAACTCATAAATAATGCTTGATGTGACAAAGGAAACTGATTGTTCTGAGCAGACTGAAAATCAGCTATTTAGAAAATGACCTTCCTAAAATGGCCACTGCTCCTCCCCCTTCCACATCCATGAGGTTTACACAAGATGGTGAACAGACCATGTGGTTAGTCCAAAATGGAGGACAGACCATGCGGCTTCCTTTGTCACAAAGAAATCACAGATTATACAAGCACCAGAAGTTATTTAAGGTCTGAGTTTTAAAAAAAAAAACTATATCAAGGCTATGCAGCAACTTTTAAATGTACTTTTAAATCTACTTAACAGATAAACAATCCAATCTGAATCAAACACAATATGACTTATTTGAACTTTGTTTTGCAACAATGTGAGAGGGTATGCAAAGTATCGGTGCCCTTTGTGTACGTTTTTTGGCGCCAAAAAAAATTCACAGATTTTTAAATAGCTTTTTTCCTGTTTTTTTTACGGGTTCTACCAGCACCTCTGCAGACCAGACAGAGCAGACGCCATCTAATCAGCACACAAGTAGGGTTTTCAGCGTATCCATCGACCAAGAAAAGGTTACGTAGGGTAACTTTCCGCCCTTTGCTGATAGATTAAGTCTGCTATGACCTGTTAGGCTGTAAGCATGTGGAAACCGGACGATGCCCCCAACTGTAAATGTCAGTTTACGTACAGGACTAAAAGCAACACTTTAAAAATACATTTCATACACTTTAAATGGAGCCGCTGCGGCCGCTATACTTAATCCTCAACCTACGTACTTATTACACCATTAGCGTACAGAGCCCCGTACCGTGTACGTACTTTGCGTACAAACGCCGCGCTGGCTGTACAAAGTACACTCAGTGCGTACACATCCAAAGATACTCCGTGAGCCCTCAACAGCTATACATATGATAGTAATACACTTATAATCTTAGCAGGGAAAGGAAAACACAATACCAGTTTGTATTTAAAATGCCGGGTTCCGACACCACAACATATTATTACTGAAAGGGGGTTACAATAACAAAGCAATACAATACAATAGAATAATGGCTACAGTCAATGGTACATACTTGTTTGGTTTTTCGCCTGCGCTTCCCAGTCTGGTCCTCAGTCATCTGGGTAGATAACCTTTAGAGTCTGTGTGTGACCAGGCATGCAGCTGGCTCTTTTATACAATCTTCCAAAACTTAACACAATGGATACTGTAATCTCTTTGTCCATAGGACACAGGGATGGTCATTTACAGTACAGGAGAGGTCATAGGTTGGTTTGAATAGGTGGGCGATGTCTGTTCCAGATGCACTTGTGGGTGGTCTCCTCTGTGTTTCCGCCGCATACCAAATGTACAGTAAATACAGTTTATATTTATATTCTGGTCCTGTGCATAACTATTCGCAGGAACGTGCAATCTTCTGTAAACCAACACCGGAATATTGCCCTTAAAATACCCTACAGCTGGATACCAAACACCACCTTATAACCTTGTTCTGTCCCCTCCTATCCTGTAAAGGTGAATCCCTTTGTTCTGATACCATTTAAACTGTTGTAACTTGCTGGTGTGGTGCAGGGAGACTATGTGTACATTGTGCACTATTTGGATTAAATATGTAATGTGTTTTGATGGCTTTTCCATGCGTTCAAACACTCTACCGTAAATACACATACCACGCGCTAATGCGCAGGACCGCAGGAGCGACCATACGCAAATTGCAAATATGCGCACGCACGGCAGAACAAGTACACGCACGGAGGCCATCTGTGTGTAGTTTGTACGTGATGTGTGTACTGCAATATTTTTCGACTTCGACAATGGGTGTACCTGGGTCTCACTGGTTTCTGCCAGTTCTGAGCTGATGGCACTGCTGGACATCTTCTGATTTTTTTTTTCATCTGATGCACTAAGTTTTCTTGCTGACCACTGCATCTATGGTCCTCAACATGCACTTGTTTGGGGGTGGCACTTGGATGCTTGCAGTTGGTACTGTCAGCCCAAAATGTACCAGTGACTGCAAAATATTTCCACTGTACCATATGCCATTTTGAATGGAGGGTAAATGGGTAGGACATGCAAATGCTGCACCTGTAAGCTGTCCTACTTAGTGAATATGTACACATAATTAATAATACAAACCAATAAAACACTGCATAACAAGGTTTACAGATGTAATACGCATATGTCTGGGAATTTTTAGCAGGTCACGTACAGACCATCACTGGCATCTCTGCAATGGTACAAGTGTGAAATAACTCAGGTAAGGTGATCCCCATACTGTGGAATGGTCCATGAGTATTGAAAATTTATAGGAACTCGTGGGTTGGGTATGAGATCCTGGAGAACAGGATACCGGCGGACTGGATCCCAACGCAGACATCCTGATGTTGAAGATCCCGACAGGGGTGAGTTAAGGCTTCTAACTCCCCTCCTACCCCTCCACTTCTTCCTTACCGCAGCCTAACCCTAACCTTCCCGTTGGTGCCTAACCCTAACCTCCCCGATTAGGTCCTAAACCTAACCTCCTATTTACTGCAGCCTAACCCCCCCATGTGCCTAAACCTAACTCCTCCTCGTGGTGCCTAACCCTAACCTCCCCCCCCCCACAGCCTAACCCTAATCCCCCTGAGTGGTGGCTAGAACTACAGTAACTTCCCCCACTGCAGCATAACCTTAACAGTTCTGACTATACTTACCTTCGGTATTCTGGGTGTCGGGATTCCGGGGTCGGGATCCTGACCTTTTCTGGATTTCGCCGTCTGTGTTCTGACGGCTGTAGAGATTCCGGCGATCTTGAATGTAACCCATATAAAAGCTGGCTGCTAAGATACAGCACAGCATAACATGTATTTTCAATAGATCTAATTATTCCTCCAGCGCTGTGATCAGCAGAATGATCTGGTACCTCAGCTCCAGTAAATGAGGGGTCCCTGATTTGTTAGATTATTCTAAAGTATGACTGTCCAAAATTGGGCAACCACTATCAAGAAACAAAAGCCTATCATATATAACACTAGGACATAATAAAATCTCTCTAGCCCTGTGTGGCCTATTTATCACCATCCGCATCCAGGATGCGGATGACAGGTGATAAAATCGCCCCAACTCGCACTGCGACAACTGACTACATCGCAGGGATGTATCAATTATCGCGTGCAGGGACAGAGCTTGCGGTCAAGCTCTGTCCCTGCGATGATACTCCGCAGCATCATCGGGGTATTTTTCCTAAAAAAAATCCCCAGATGTCCTGCTGCGCATGCGCCACCCCGCCGACATCGCCGCTACCGCATCCGCCCGGTGAACCCCCCAGTCGCGACTACCCCTGCACGCCGCGGACCCCCTTCCCCCCCAGAAGATCAATATACTTACCAGTCTAGTGAGCCGGTCCGCGCTGTTCCTGCTGGGCTGCCCGGCGCCGGATCCTGTGTGCTGCAGTGACCCCCGGTGCTGTAAAGTGCGCTGCCGCTTTGCAGCGTCACTTTACTGCACCGGGATCACTTTGCAGCGCTCACCGGAGCAGCGGACACTGGCTCCCTGGAAAGGTGAGTATGGGTTTTCTTTTTTTTTCACACTGTGATCAGCTTGTGTGTCTATCGGATACATTAATACATTCAGGTGATACTAAAATAATATGAAAAAGGGTGAAAAAAATAATTTTAATAAATAGACCCCTAACCTTTAACACATTTGGGAATAGCCCTGGCTAAATGAAATGACAGCCCTTTCACTGGATAAATTAATGTGTCAGATTGGATAGAAATATGAGGTGGCCAATACAAGGATCAAAATTGGATACAAACATTTGTAAAAAGGGGTTATGAATATAGGGCCACTACGGAATCACAGAAGGGCACCCAGTTGTGCACCTTTTGCTACCTGAAGTCCGTATGCTATATAAATGCATACCCTCCAACTGTACCTTTTTGGCAGGTACAGTACCTTTTTTTTATAGTCTGTACCGATTTTTGGCACTCCCAACCTCCATTGAAAGTATAGGAAAAGGTCACGCCCCTTTACCATGACCACGCCCCCTTCTCTAATTTGTACCAGTTTTTATGTGTAAAATGTTGGATGTTGTAAAAGGATTATTATGATGCATACTTGCCTACCTGACCCTCTCCATGAGGGAGAAAATGTTTCCTGGACTTTCCTGGTAATGTAATGACTGCCATCACCTGTGGTGAGCTAGTTAATTGATAAGAAAGGTGTTTCACCACAGGTGATGGCAATCACAAATTACCAGGAAAGTCCAGGAACAGAGCATTTTCTCCCTCATGGAGAGGGTCAGGTAGGCAAGTATGATTATGATGCATTACAGCGTTTTAGATGGATAACATAAATGCTATAGTGCCTATTGTGCGGCAAAGTTTCTCTGCCAGTTACATTTAACTTAAACGTATGCCATAAAAAAATGAATACATAAAAAATAAGATTTTACTCACCGGTAAATCTATTTCTCGTAGTCCGTAGTGGATGCTGGGAACTCCGTAAGGACCATGGGGAATAGCGGCTCCGCAGGAGACTGGGCACAACTAAAAGAAAGCTTTTAGACTACCTGGTGTGCACTGGCTCCTCCCACTATGACCCTCCTCCAAGCCTCAGTTAGGATACTGTGCCCGGAAGAGCTGACACAATAAGGAAGGATTTTGAATCCCGGGTAAGACTCATACCAGCCACACCAATCACACCGTATAACTTGTGATACTATACCCAGTTAACAGTATGAAATATAACTGAGCCTCTCAACAGATGGCTCAACAATAACCCTTAGTTAGGCAATAACTACATACAAGTATTGCAGACAATCCGCACTTGGGATGGGCGCCCAGCATCCACTACGGACTACGAGAAATAGATTTACCGGTGAGTATAATCTTATTTTCTCTGACGTCCTAGTGGATGCTGGGAACTCCGTAAGGACCATGGGGATTATACCAAAGCTCCCAAACGGGCGGGAGAGTGCGGATGACTCTGCAGCACCGAATGAGAGAACTCAAGGTCCTCCTCAGCCAGGGTATCAAATTTGTAGAATTTTGCAAACGTGTTTGCCCCTGACCAAGTTGCAGCTCGGCAAAGTTGTAAAGCCGAGACCCCTCGGGCAGCCGCCCAAGATGAGACCCCTTTCCTCGTGGAATGGGCTTTTACTGATTTAGGATGCGGCAATCCAGCCGCAGAATGCTCCAGCTGAATTGTGCTACAAATTCAGCGAGCAATAGTCTGCTTAGAAGCAGGAGCACCTATTTTGTTGGGTGCCTACAGGATAAAAAGCGAGTCAGTTTTCCTGACTCCAGCCGTCCTGGAAATATAAATTTTTAAGGCCCTGACTACGTCCAGTAACTTGGAATTTTCCAAGTCCCTAGTAGCCGCAGGCACTACAATAGGTTGGTTCAAGTGAAAAGCTGATACCACCTTAGGGAGAAACTGGGGACGAGTCCTCAATTCTGCCCTATCCATATGGAAAATCAGATAAGGGCTTTTACATGACAAAGCCGCCAATTCTGACACACGCCTGGCCGAAGCCAAGGCCAATAACATGACCACTTTCCACGTGAGATATTTCAAATCCACAGTTTTAAGTGGCTCAAACCAATGTGATTTTAGGAAACTCAACACCACGTTGAGATCCCAAGGTGCCACAGGAGGCACAAAAGGGGGCTGAATATGTAGCACTCCATTTACAAATGTCTGAACTCCAGGTAGTGAAGCCAGTTCTTTCTGGAAGAAAATAGACAGAGCCGAAATCTGGACCTTAATGGAACCCAAGTTTAGGCCCATAGTCACTCCTGACTGTAGGAAGTGCAGAAAACGACCCAGCTGAAATTCCTCTGTTGGGGCCTTCCTGGCCTCACACCACGCAACATATTTTCGCCAAATACGGTGATAATGGTTTGCGGTTACTTCTTTCCTGGCTTTTATCAGCGTAGGAATGACTTCCTCCGGAATGCCCTTTTCCTTTAGGATCCGGAATTCAACCACCATGCCGTCAAACGCAGCCGCGGTAAGTCTTGGAACAGACAGGGCCCCTGCTGTAGCAGATCCTGTCTGAGCGGTAGAGGTCATGGGTCCTCAGATATCATTTCTTGAAGTTCTGGGTACCAAGCTCTTCTTGGCCCATCCTGAACCACGAGTATCGTTCTTACTCCTCGTTTTCTTATTATTCTCAGTACCTTTGGTATGAGAGGCAGAGGAGGGAATACATAAACCGACTGGTACACCCACGGTGTCACTAGAGCGTCCACAGCTATTGCCTGAGGGTCCCTTGACCTGGCGCAATATCTAGTTTTTTGTTTAGGCGGGACGCCATCATGTCCACCTGTGGCCTTTCCCAACGGTTTACCAACAGTTGGAAGACTTCTGGATGAAGTCCCCACTCTCCCGGGTGTAGGTCGTGTCTGCTGAGGAAGTCTGCTTCCCAGTTGTCCACTCCCGGAATGAACACTGCTGACAGTGCTAAGACGTGATTTTCCGCCCATCGGAGAATCCTTGTGGCTTCTGCCATCGCCATCCTGCTTCTTGTGCCGCCCTGTCGGTTTACATGGGCGACCGCCGTGATGTTGTCTGATCGGATCAGTACCGGCTGGTTTTGAAGCAGAGGCCTTGCCAGACTTAGGGCATTGTAAATGGCCCTCAGTTCCAGAACATTTATGTGTAGGTAACGACTCCTGACTTGACCAAAGTCCTTGGAAATTTCTTCCCTGTGTGACTGCCCCCCAGCCTCGAAGGCTGGCATCCGTGGTTACCAGGACCCAGTCCTGTATGCCGAATCTGCGGCCCTCTTGAAGATGAGCACTCTGCAGCCACCACAGTAGAGATACCCTGGTCCTTGGAGACAGGGCTATCAGCCGATGCATCTGAAGATGCGATCCCGACCACTTGTCCAAGAGGTCCCACTGAAAGGTTCTTGCATGGAACCTGCCGAATGGAATTCTGCTTCGTAAGAAGCTATCATTTTTCCCAGGACTCGTGTGCAGTGATGCACCGATACCTATTTTGGTTTCAGGAGGTCTCTGACTAGAGATGACAGCTCCTTGGCTTTCTCCTGCGGGAGAAATACTTTTTTCTGTTCTGTGTCCAGAACCAGCCCCAGGAACAGTAGGCGTGTGGTAGGAACCAGCTGTGACTTTGGAATGTATAGAATCCATCCGTGCTGTTGTAGCACTTCCCGAGATAGTGCTACTCCGACCAACAACTGCTCCTTGGACCTCGCCTTTATAAGGAGATCGTCCAAGTACGGGATAATTAAAACTCCCTTTTTTCGAAGGAGTATCATCATTTCTGCCATTACCTTGGTAAAGACCCTCGGTGCCGTGGACAGTCCAAACGGCAGTGTTTGGAATTGGTAATGGCAATCCTGTACCACAAATCTGAGGTACTCCTGGTGAGGATGGTAAATGGGGACATGTAGGTAAGCATCCTTGATGTCCAGGGATACCATGTAATCCCCCTCCTCCAGGCTTGCAATAACCGCCCTGAGCGATTCCATCTTGAACTTGAATTTTTTTATGTATGTGTTCAAGGATTTCAAATTTAACATGGGTCTCACCGAACCGTCCGGTTTCGGTACCACAAACAGTGTGGAATAGTAACCCCGTCCTTGTTGAAGTAGGGGCACCTTGACTATCACCTGCTGGGAATACAGCTTGTGAATTGCCTCTAGCACAGCCTCCTTGCCTGAGGAAGTTGTCGGCAAGGCAGATTTGAGGAAACGGCTGGGGGGAGACGCCTCGAATTCCAGCTTGTACCCCTGAGATATTACTTGAAGGATCCAGGGATCCACCTGTGAGCGAGCCCACTGATCGCTGAAATTTTTGAGGCGGCCCCCCACCGTAACTGGCTACGCCTGTGGAGCCCCCGCGTCATGCGGTGGACTCAGAGGAAGCGGGGGAAGAATTTTGATTCTGGGAACTGGCTGACTGGTGCAGCTTTTTCCCTCTTCCCTCGTCTCTGTGCAGAAAAGAAGCGCCTTTGACCCGCTTGCTTTTCTGAAGCCGGAAGGACTGTACCTGATAATACAGTGCTTTCTTAGGCTGTGAGGAAACCTGAGGTAAAAATGTTTCTTCCCAGCTGTTGCTGTGGATACGAGGTCCCAGAAACCATCCCCAAACAATTCCTCACCTTTATAAGGCTCTATGTGCCTTTTAAAGTCAGCATCACCTGTCCAGTGTCGGGTCTCTAATACCCTCCTGACAGAATGGACATTGCATTAATTCTGGATGCCAGCCGGCAAAATATCCCTCTGTGCATCCCTCATATATAAGACGACGTCTTTAATATGTTCGCAAAATAGTATCCCTGTTTGACAGGGTCACAGACCACGCTGCAGCAGCACTATCTGCAGGTCTCAGTCTAGTACCTGAGTGTGTAAATACAGACTTCAGGATAGCCTCCTGCTTTTTATCAGCAGGTACCTTCAAAGTGGCCGTATCCTAAGACGGCAGTGCCACCTTTTTTGACAAACGTGTGAGCGCCTTATCCACCCTAGGGGATATCTCCCAGCGTAACTTATCCTCTGGCGGGAAAGGGTACGCCATCAGTAACTTTTTAGAAATTACCAGTTTCTTATCGGGGGAACCCACGCTTTTTCACACTTCATTCACTCATTTGATGGGGGAACAAAACACTGCCTGCTTTTTCTCCCCACACATAAAACCCTTTTTTAGTGGTACTTGGGTTAATGTCAGAAATGTGTAACACATTTTTTATTGCCGGGATCATGTAACGGATGTTCCTAGTGGATTGTGTATATGTCTCAACCTCGTCGACACTGGAGTCAGACTCCGTGTCGACATCTGTGTCTGCCATCTGAGGGAGCGGGCGTTTTTGAGCCCCTGATGGCCTTTGAGACGCCTGGGCAGGCGCGGCTGAGAAGCCGGCTGTCCCACAGCTGTTACGTCATCCAGCCTTTTATGTAAGGAGTTGACACTGTCGGTTTATACCTTCCACCTATCCATCCACTCTGGTGTCGGCCCCACAGGGGGCGACATCACATTTATCGGCATCTGCTCTGCCACCACATAAGCCTCCTCATCAAACGTGTCGACACAGCCGTACCGACACCCGCACACACACAGGGAATGCTCTGACTGAGGACAGGACCCCACACAGCCCTTTGGGGAGACAGAGAGAAAGTATGCCAGCACACACCAGAGCGCTATATAATTTAGGGATTAACACTATATTGAGTGAATTTTTCCCAATAGCTGCTTGTATATACAATATTGCGCCTAAATGTAGTGCCCCCCCCTCTCTTTTTAACCCTTTGAGCCTGCAAACTACAGGGGAGAGCCTGGGGAGCTGTCTTCCAGCTGCACTGTGAAGAGAAAATGGCGCCAGTGTGCTGAGGGAGATAGCTCCGCCCCTTTTTCGCGGACTTTTCTCCCGCTTTTTTATGGATTCTGGCAGGGGTATTTATCACATATATAGCCTCTGGGGCTATATATTGTGATATATTTGCCAGCCAAGGTGTTTTTATTGCTGCTCAGGGCCCCCCCCCCCCAGCGCCCTGCACCCTCAGTGACCGGAGTGTGAAGTGTGTATGAGGAGCAATGGCGCACAGCTGCAGTGCTGTGCGCTACCTTGGTGAAGACTGATGTCTTCTGCCGCCGATTTTCCGGACCTCTTCTTGCTTCTGGCTCTGTAAGGGGGACGGCGGCGCGGCTCCGGGAACGAACACCAAGGCCAGTTCCATGCGGTCGATCCCTCTGGAGCTAATGGTGTCCAGTAGCCTAAGAAGCCCAAGCTAGCTGCAAGCAGGTAGGTTCGCTTCTTCTCCCCTTAGTCCCTCGATGCAGTGAGCCTGTTGCCAGCAGGTCTCACTGTAAAATAAAAAACCTAAAATAAACTTTCTTTCTAGGAGCTCAGGAGAGCCCCTAGTGTGCATCCAGCTCGGCCGGGCACAGAAATCTAACTGAGGCTTGGAGGAGGGTCATAGTGGGAGGAGCCAGTGCACACCAGGTAGTCTAAAAGCTTTCTTTTAGTTGTGCCCAGTCTCCTGCGGAGCCGCTATTCCCCATGGTCCTTACGGAGTTCCCAGCATCCACTAGGACGTCAGAGAAACACATGAAAATGCTCGACAGCTTCCTAAAGTCTACTCGTGTTTTAAGCAGCTGCTGTTATTTATATACGTCGTTCTACTGGAGTACAAAACAGGTCATGGATAACCATTTCAATCCTGGTAAATGATCTAAAAATAAATATATACACAAAGGAAATTAAAAAAAAAATCTGTTGACTGTTGTTAAATAAAAATGTCAAATTACAAAATTATTGGTACAACTACACAAACAAATGACCGTAAATAGAAGCATCAGTCACGAGAACACGTTTATTTTTGCATTCCTTGCTAGACAGCTACAGAATAAACAAACTTATTACACAGTACAGTACATGTGGGTGTTGGCAACTAAAACTACAACTCCCAATCAGCTTTGCGTCTCAAGCCTCAAGGAGGTATGTCCTCTGCCGCCTGTGCACGCGAGAGACACTAGGACTGGATGGGAGTGTGTGTCAGGCAGCACTGAGGACAGCTCCACACCAACGGCCACGTCAGATGGGCGGAAGTGAGCATGGTCACTCTATAGATTGTCAGTAAGAAAAGGGAAAGCAGGTAAGGACAGGCTCGGGGAGAGTAAGTAATGCATAGGGTGGCTAGAGTTAATATATGGGGTAATGGAATATGAACCTTAGGCAGTAGATATTGTACAATGAGACTTTAATACCACATAAGATAAGTTGCAGGACACAAAAAACAGATACACCCTATTATTGTGTATCTCAGAGTAGCATTAATGCTATAGATATGTGGGTGTGGCACAAAATTATATGCATAGTGTCTGTGGGTCCTGTGAATGGTATTGTCTACATTGTGATCCATAAAGTACTTAAAATAAAATAAAATTGCAAGATCAACACAATAGAAATAAATATAGAGGTGCAGTAGAGACTGGTTAGATTGCCATTTTAATATCTCATAGATGTATCCTTATACACCTGGCATCTATACACCATACGGCACAAAACGCCTGGCGCGAATGAACCACTACCAAAGGGTGTAGTGGCTTTTTGTTTATATTGTGCCTCTTATTTGCCTCACAGATGCACCACTCAGAGGGGTATATTCAATTAAGGTCGGATCCATTCTGACATGCATTTGTCGGAATGGATCCGACAAGGGCTATTCATAGCCCATCTCAATTCAACTTTATAAAAATGTCGAATTGAGATGAGGGGGGAGACGGGACAGCCGCAGGCAGGAGGATGTGGCACAGCCACCAGACCTCACGGCAGCGTCCACCCGGCTCCAGCAAGCGGGACCTCACTTGCTGAAGCCGGGTGGACGCTGCCATGAGCGGCGCCTGTGCCACATCCTCCTGCAGCGCTGTGCTATAGCGCTGCTGTCCCCCATCTGTCCGCGGCTCTTGCCTCCTCTCAGGTCCCTCATCTCAGTTTGACTTTTTTTTAAGTCGAACTGAGATGGTCGGAAACGGGGCCAAAACCTGTCGAATTTGGCACCGTTTCCCTCAGAAGTACGCGAATCGGCAGCTATACCGCCAATTCACGTACTATTCAACAAGTCAAATAAAAATGCTCGGGACTGAATAAGTCGGAACCCCTTCCGACCTCAAAAAGTTGAAAACTGCCGTCTTTTCGAGAAGAAAGCAGTTTCGACCTTAATTAAATATACCCCAGAGTGTCTTACAGACTAATTCCGCACAGGAATTTGTTTTAAATACATAGTCGCAGATGAAGCACAATGGAACTTGGCGTGAGAAAAAGTTGTGTGCATTGTAGCACTTCGTACACAGATTCTAACTCATTCGCACACAGATGTACAAATATCACCCATCAAATTGATCAGTGTAGCTTTGTCACTTCCACTTGTTTTATTTATGCAAATAAGACGCACATTTTTAAAAAGACGTTCAGCGCGACTAAGTTGTCCTGGGGCTGTTTGGTGCGAAGCAAGCCACAGTGTATGAGGATGCACTGCTTCTTTAAGGTGTCTGTAAAAGTTAGGTTATTTGTGGCTGAATGACTGATGTTTAGTATTCAGGACCTGATTCAGAGATGTCGATGTTGTACGCTGTGGAGGGATTTTCTTGCCACTGCACATGCGTCGGAGTCACAGTGATGTAAGTCCGATGTCTATGTCTTCGTACACAAGTGGCAACTCTGAGACACCTCCAGTGGGCATACAAATCCCTGCGGCTGTGATGTTTACATATTTTCACTGTGTACTAAATCGCAGCTACAATTACATTTGCGTACATCTCTGAATAAGACCTTTATTTGCACGTTGCTGTGTAATTAGTTACGCCAGACAGATTGATCTATAGTTACTGTAATGAGCATGCAAGCTATATGTTTTAGTTTATTACTTTTTTCATATTTGTTATTAGTTATTCTTTTAAGCAAAAAAAAAAAAATCTGTTTGCGTCAGTTTGCTGTCAGAATAATGAGTTAAAAAATTTAAATTTCAAAGTTTATGATTTCTCAATATGGCTGGTAGGTAAGAGATTAGTATCATCACCTACATTAGCGGCTGAGAAGGTAAATTAGATGCTCGAAGACAGCAGCCAGTATGCAAACAAGCAGGAAATATAAAGAGAACAATCTTAAGGGGGGTACTCACGGGAGAGATGTGTGCTGAGCGATCTTAACACAGACCGCTCAGCACACATCTCTCACCCCGCTCAGCACAGCGCGATGTGCTGAGCGAGGGGGAAAGCCGACGGGGGCCGCTCACTTCACACAACGGTGAAGTGAGCGACTCGCTAGATTGAGCCTGCATGCAGGCTCAATCTAGCATCGGCGATAGCGATGCGCGGGGCCTCGCATCGCTATCGCTGGAGGGCATACACACGGCAGATCCGTGCTTAAAATCTAAGCAATCTAGCAAGATTGCTTAGATTTTAAGCACGGATCTCTCCGTGTGTACCCCCCTTTATAGTCCTACTGTTGGTGAGCTGTAACCTGGTTACAACAACCAGACAGTACTATTCATTTATACAAACACTCCCAACATATTTATAAAGGCATACTATTATTTCTCTTACGTCCTAGAGGATGCTGGGGTCCAATTTAGTATCTTGGGGTATAGGAGGTAATTCAGAGTTGATCGCAGTAGCAAATTTGTTAGCAGTCGGGCAAAACCATGTCCACTGCAGGTGGGGCAAATATAACATGTGCAGAGAGAGTTAGATTTGGGTGGGTTATATTGTTTCTGTGCCGGGTAAATACTTGCTGCTTTATTTTTACACTGCAATTTAGATTTCAGTTTGAACACACCCCACCCAAATCTAACTCTATCTGCACATGTTTTATTTGCGGCCCCCCCCACCCCCCTGCAGTGCACATGGTTTTGCCCATCTGCTAACAAATTTGCAGCTGCGATCAACTCTGAATTAGGCCCAATGTCCCACTGTCTGTCCTTGGTGTGATCTAAAGTCTCATTTATAAACTGCACTAATCCCATCCTACCAACAATCTTTTCGGTTTTAGAGGTGATTATTCCTAATAATCAAGAAAAGTCAGTCTCCGTAAAGAGGTATGACTGTCTCAAAAAGAGGTTTCTCGGTGCAAAAATGCCGGTACCTCACAATTAGTCCCAGTAATAGAGTTTTCTCTGACGTCCTAAGTGGATGCTGGGGACTCCGTCAGGACCATGGGGATCAGCGGCTCCGCAGGAGACAGGGCACAAAACTAAAGCTTTAGGATCAGGTGGTGTGTACTGGCTCCTCCCCCTATGACCCTCCTCCAAGCCTTAGTTAGGTTTTTGTGCCCGTCCGAGCAGGGTGCAATCTAGGTGGCTCTCTTAAGGAGCTGCTTAGAAAAAGTTTTTAGGTTTCTTATTTTCAGTGAGTCCTGCTGGCAACAGGCTCACTGCATCGAGGGACTTAGGGGAGAGAAGTTCAACTCACCTGCGTGCAGGATGGATTGGCTTCTTAGGCTACTGGACATCATTAGCTCCAGAGGGAGTCGGAACACAGGTCTCACCCTGGGGTTCGTCCCGGAGCCGCGCCGCCGACCCCCCTTACAGATGCTGAAGATTGAAGGTCCGGAAACAGGCGGCAGAAGGCTCTTCAGTCTTCATGAAGGTAGCGCACAGCACTGCAGCTGTGCGCCATTGTTGTCACACACTTCACACCAACGGTCACGGAGGGTGCAGGGCGTTGCTGGGGGCGCCCTGGGCAGCAATGTATAATACCTTATTCTGGCTAAAAATACATCACATATAGCCCCTGGAGGCTATATGGATGTATTTAACCCCTGCCAGGTCTCAGAAAAACGGGAGAAGAAGCCCGCCGAAAAGGGGGCGGGGCCTATTCTCCTCAGCACACAGCGCCATTTTCCCTCACAGAAATGCTGGTGGGAAGGCTCCCAGGCTCTCCCCTGCACTGCACTACAGAAACAGGGTTAAAACAGAGAGGGGGGGCACTTATTTGGCGATATGTATATATATATATTAAAATGCTAAAAGGGAAAAACACTTATATAAAGGTTGTCCCTGTATAATATAGCGTTTTTGGTGTGTGCTGGCAAACTCTCCCTCTGTCTCCCCAAAGGGCTAGTGGGGTCCTGTCCTCTATCAGAGCATTCCCTGTGTGTGTGCTGTGTGTCGGTACTTGTGTGTCGACATGTATGAGGACGATGTTGGTGAGGAGGCGGAGCAATTGCCGGTAATGGTGATGTCACACTCTAGGGAGTCGACACCGGAATGGATGGCTTATTTAAGGAATTACGTGATAATGTCAACACGCTGCAAGGTCGGTTGACGACATGAGACGGCCGGCAAACCAATTAGTACCTGTCCAGGCGTCTAAAACACCGTCAGGGGCGTTAAAACGTCCTTTTACCTCAGTCGGTCGACACAGACACGGACACTGACTCCAGTGTCGACGGTGAAGAAACAAACGTATTTTCCTTTAGGGCCACACGTTACTTGTTAAGGGCAATGAAGGAGATGTTACATATTTCTGATACTACAAGTACCACAAAAAAGGGTATTATGTGGAGTGTGAAAAAACTACATGTGGTTTTTCCTGAATCAGATAAATTAAATGAAGTGTGTGATGATGCGTGGGTTTCCCCCGATAGAAAATTATTGGCGGTATACCCTTTCCCGCCAGAAGTTATGGCGCGTTGGGAAACACACCTTAGGGTGGATAAGGCGCTCACACGCTTATAAAAACAAGTGGCGTTACCGTCTCCAGATACGGACGCCCTCAAGGAGCCAACTGATAGGAGGTTGGAAAATATCCTAAAAAGTATATACACACATACTGGTGTTATACTGCGACCAGCGATCGCCTCAGCCTGGATGGGCAGCGCTGGGGTGGCTTGGTTGGATTCCCTGACTGGAAATATTGATACCCTTGACAGGGACAGTATTTTATTGACTATAGAGCATTTAAAAGATGCATTTCTATATATGCGAAACTCTGGCATCAAGAGTAAGTGCGATGTCCATATCTGCCAGACGATGTTTATGGACACGACAGTGGTCAGGTGATGCAGATTCCAAACGGCACATGGAAGTATTGCCGTATAAAGGGGAGGAGTTATTTGGGGTCGGTCCATCGGACCTGGTGGCCACGGCAACAGCTAGAAAATCCACCTTTTTTACCCCAAGTCACATCTCAGCAGAAAAAGACATAGTCTTTTCAGCCTCAGTCCTTTCGTCCCCATAATATCTGCCCAGGGATAGAGGTAAGGGAAGAAGACTGCAGCAGGCAGCCCATTCCCAGGAACAGAAGCCTTCCACCGCTTCTGCCAAGTCCTCAGCATGACGCTGGGGCCGTACAAACAGGTGCGGTGGGGGGTCGTCTCAAGAGTTTCAGCACGCAGTGGGCTCACTCGCAAGTGGACCCCTGGATCCTACAAGTAGTATCCCAGGGGTACAGATTGGAAATTCGAGACGTCTCCCCCTCGCAGGTTCCTGAAGTTTGCTTTACCAACGTCTACCTCCGACAGGGAGGCAGTATTGGAAACAATTCACAAGCTGTATTCCCAGCAGGTGATAATCAAAGTACCCCTCCTACAACAAGTAAAGGGGTATTATTCCACACTATATTGTGGTACTGAAGCCAGACGGCTAGGTGAGACCTATTCTAAATGGAGTCACTCAGAGCAGTGATAGCGAACCAGGAAGAAGGGGACTATATGGTGTCCCTGGACATCAAGGATGCTTACCTCCATGTCCAAATTTGCCCTTCTCACAAAGGGTACCTCAGGTTCGTGGTACAAAACTGTCACTATCAGTTTCAGACGCTGCCGTTTGGATTGTCCACGGCACCCCGGGTCTTTACCAAGGTAATGGCCGAAATGATGATTCTTCTTCAAAGAAAAGGCGTCTTAATTATCCCTTACTTGGACGATCTCCTGATAAGGGCAAGGTCCAGAGAACAGTTGGAGGTCTGAGTAGCACTATCTCAAGTAGTTCTACGACAGCACGGGTGGATTCTAAATATTCCAAAATCGCAGCTGTCTCCGACGACACGTCTGCTGTCCCTAGGGATGATTCTGGACACAGTCCAGAAAAAGGTGTTTCTCCCGGAGGAGAAAGCCAGGGAGTTATCCGAGCTAGTCAGGAACCTCCAAAAACCAGGAAAAGTGTCAGTGCATCATTGCACAAGGGTCCTGGGAAAAATGGTGGCTTCTTACGAAGCGATTCCATTCGGCAGATTTCACGCAAGAACTTTTCAGTGGGATCTGCTGGACAAATGGTCCGGATCGCATCTTCAGATGCATCAGCGGATAACCCTGTCTCCAAGGACAAGGGTGTCTCTTCTGTGGTGGCTGCAGAGTGCTCATCTTCTAAAGGGCCACAGTTATGCATTCAGGACTGGGTCCTGGTGACCACGGATTCCAGCTTGAAAGGCTGGGGAGCAGTCACACAGGGAAAAAATTTCCAGGGAGTGTGATCAAGTCTGGGGACTTCTCTCCGCATAAATATACTGGGGCTAAGAGCAATTTACAATGCTCTAAGCTTAGCAAGACCTCTGCTTCAAGGTCAGCCGGTATTGATCCAGTGGGACAACATCACGGCAGTCGCCCACGTAAACAGACAGGGCGGCACAAGAAGCAGGAGGACAATGGCAGAAACTGCAAGGATTCTTCGCTGGGCGGAAAATCATGTGATAGCACTGTCAGCAGTTTTCATTCCGGGAGTGGACAACTGGGAAGCAGACTTCCTCTGCACGACCTCCACCCGGGAGAGTGGGGACTTCATCGAGAAGTTTTTTCCACATGATTGTGCACCGTTGGGAAAGACCAAAGGTGGACATGATGGCGTCCCGCCTGAACAAACTGGACAGGTATTGCGCCAGGTCAAGAGACCCTCAGGCAATAGCTGTGGACGTTCTGGTAACACCAGGGGTGTACCAGTCGGTGTATGTGTTCCCTCCTCTGCTTCTCATACCTAAGGTACTGAGAATTATAAGACGTAGAGGAGTAAGAACTATAATCGTGGCTCCGGATGGGCCAAGAAGGACTTGGTACCCGGAACTTCAAGAGATGCTCACAGAGGACTCAGGGCCTCTGCCGATAAGAAGGGACTTGTTTCAGCAAGTACCATGTCTGTTCCAAGACTTACCGCGGCTGCGTTTGACGGCATGGCGGTTGAACGCCGGATCCTAAGGGAAAAAGGCATTCCGGAAGAGGTCATTCCTACCCTGGTCAAAGCCAGGAAGGAGGTGACCGCACAACATTATCACCACATGTGGCGAAAATATGTTGCGTGGTGTGAGGCCAGGAAGGCCCCACGAAGAAATTTCAACTCGGTCGATTCCTGCATTTCCTGCAAACAGGAGTGTCTATGGGCCTCAAATTGGGGTCCATTAAGGTTCAAATTTCGGCCCTGTCGATTTTCTTCCAGAAAGAATTGGCTTCAGTTCCTGAAGTCCAGAAATTTGACAAGGGAGTACTGCATATACAACCCCTTTTTGTGCCTCCAGTGGCACTGTGGGATCTCAACGTAGTCCTGGGATACCTCAAATCACGTTGGTTTAAACCGCTCAAATCTGTGGATTTGAAATATCTCACATGGAAAGTGACCATGATGTTGGCCCTGGCCTCGGCCAGGCGAGTGTCAGAATTGGCGGCTTTGTCTCACAAAAGCCCATATCTGATTGTCCATTCGGACAGGGCAGAGCTGCGGACTCGTCCCCAGTTTCTCCCTAAGTTGGTGTCAGCGTTTCATCTGAACCAGCTTATTGTGGTACCTGCGGCTATTAGAGACTTGGAGGACTCCAAGTTGCTAGATGTTGTCAGGGCCCTGAAAATATAGATTTCCAGGACGGCTGGAGTCAGGAAAACTGACTTGCTGTTATCCTGTATGCACCCAAAAAACTGGGTGCTCTTGCTTCTAAGCTGACGATTGCTAGTTGAATGTGTAGTACAATTCAGCTTGCACATTCTGTGGCAGGACTGCCACAGCCAAAATATATAAATGCCCATTCCACAAGGAAGGTGGGCTCATCTTGGGCGACTGCCCGAGGGGTCTCGGCTTTACAACTTTGCCGAGCTGCTACTTGGTCAGGAGCAAATACGTTTGTAAAATTCTACAAATTTGATACCCTGGCTGAGGAGGACCTGGAGTTCTCTCACTCGGTGCTGCAGAGTCATCCGCACTCTCCCGCCCGTTTGGGAGCTTTGGTATAATCCCCATGGTCCTGACGGAGTCCCCAGCATCCACTTAGGACGTCAGAGAAAATAAGATTTTACTTACCGATAAATCTATTTCTCGTAGTCCGTAGTGGATGCTGGGCGCCCATCCCAAGTGCGGATTGTCTGCAATACTTGTACATAGTTATTGTTACAAAAAAAATCGGGTTGTTATTGTTGTGAGCCGTCTGTTCAGAGGCTCCTACGTTTGTCATACTGTTAACTGGGTTTAGATCACAAGTTATACGGTGTGATTGGTGTGGCTGGTATGAGTCTTACCCGGGATTCAATATCCTTCCTTATTGTGTACGCTCGTCCGGGCACAGTATCCTAACTGAGGCTTGGAGGAGGGTCATAGGGGGAGGAGCCAGTACACACCACCTGATCCTAAAGCTTTAGTTTTGTGCCCTGTCTCCTGCGGAGCCGCTGATCCCCATGGTCCTGATGGAGTCCCCAGCATCCACTACGGACTACGAGAAATAGATTTATCGGTAAGTAAAATCTTATTTTCCCACTTATCCAGGTTTGACTGTATTAATATACAGTAGCCCATAATATTCTGCAGCACTTTGCAGACAATGTTTACTCCTTCCCCTGTGGAGTTTATAGCCTAACTGGTAAATTATTTACCACACTAGTTAAAAGCCAAAATGACGGACACCAGGGCTGGGTTATATTAAAAGGGTGGTCGTTACTCGCACAGGAGCTGCTGGGTTTCTGGAAGTCCTGCTGCGAGGCGGGGCTCTGATATGCTGAGTGTGAGTATGTGTGTGCGTGCCAGGGACGTGCGGTGAGGTAAATGACTCAGGAGCCACTGGCTAGTACCAGAGCCAGATTTACACACAATATATGAGCCTGAGGGTGCATGTGGGCATTATACACAGGGGTGGTATTCATGTGACCGCCGGTCAGCTGACCGACAGTCACATGACCTCCTCCACCAGCCCGACGGCTCACTATCCCGATGGTCGGCATGCCGACTAACAGGGACTATTTCCACTCGTGGGTGTCCACGACACCCAAAGAGTGGGAATAGAACCCATGGCGACCGCAGGTCGCCACCGAGCCCGCAAGGGGCTTGCTGCACTCGCCCCTCCCCGCCGGGATCCCGGCGTCGGTATGCTGCCGGGATCCCGGCGTCGGTAAGCTGACCGGCGGTCTCCTGACCGCCGGTCAGCAGTACTACACCCATACACTGGTGCAGCAGTGTATACTGCTGGAAATTTGGTGAGTGTTGATCAGAGATGTGCGGACAAGGCAGGCGAGGGAGACACTGCCACACCTGCCATAGGCTTTTTACTCCAGAGTTTTGACTATAAAAATTATTAGAATAATTCAAAGAAGGTATTTCTAATTTCTCTAACGTCCTAAGTGGATGCTGGGGACTCCGTAAGGACCACAGGGGGATAGCGGCTCCGCAGGAGACTGGGCACATCTAAAGAAAGCTTTAGGACTAACTGGTGTGCACTGGCTCCTCCCCCTATGACCCTCCTCCAAGCCTCAGTTAGATTTCTGTGCCCGACGAGAAGGGTGCACACTAGGGGCTCTCCTGAGCTTCTTAGTGAAAGTTTTAGTTTAGGTTTGTTATTTTCAGTGAGACCTGCTGGCAACAGGCTCACTGCATCGAGGGACTAAGGGGAGAAGAAGCGAACTCACCTGCGTGCAGAGTGGATTGGGCTTCTTGGCTACTGGACATTAGCTCCAGAGGGACGATCACAGGTCCAGCCTGGATGGGTCCCGGAGCCGCGCCGCCGGCCCCCTTACAGAGCCAGAAGAGCGAAGAGGTCCGGGAAAATCGGCGGCAGAAGACGTTCCTGTCTTCAATAAGGTAGCGCACAGCACTGCAGCTGTGCGCCATTGCTCTCAGCACACTTCATACTCCGGTCACTGAGGGTGCAGGGCGCTGGGGGGGGGCGCCCTGAGACGCAATAAAACATTACAGAAATACCTTACATGGCAAAAAATGCATCACATATAGCTCCTGGGCTATATGGATGCATTTAACCCCTGCCAGAATATACAAAAAACCGGGAGATAAGGCCGCCGAAAAGGGGGCGGAGCCTATCTCCTCAGCACACTGGCGCCATTTTCCCTCGCAGCTCAGTTGGAGGGAAGCTCCCTGGCTCTTCCCTGCAGACAGAAAGGGTTAAAAAAAAAGAGAGGGGGGCACTAATTAGGCGCAGTATTAAAACATACAGCAGCTATAAGGGGAAAAACACTTATATAAGGTTATCCCTGTATATATATAGCGCTCTGGTGTGTGCTGGCATACTCTCCCTCTGTCTCCCCAAAGGGCTAGTGGGGTCCTGTCCTCTATCAGAGCATTCCCTGTGTGTGTGCTGTGTGTCGGTACGTTTGTGTCGACATGTATGAGGAGAAAAATGATGTGGAGACGGAGCAGAGTGTCTGTAACAGTGATGTCACCCCCTAGGGGGTCGACACCTGAGTGGATGTACTGTTGAAAATTACGTGACAGTGTCAGCTCTATATAAAAAAACAGTGGTTGACATGAGACAGCCGGCTACTCAGCTTGTGCCTGTCCAGACGTCTCATAGGCCGTCAGGGGCTCTAAAGCGCCCGTTACCTCAGATGGCAGATACAGACGCCGACACGGATACTGACTCCTGTGTCGACGGTGAAGAGACAACCGTGATTTCCAGTAGGGCCACACGTTACATGATTGAGACAATGGAAAATGTTTTTATACATTTCTGATAATACGAGTACCACCAAAAAAAGGGGTATTATGTTCGGTGAGGGAAAAACTACCTGTAGTTTTCCTGAATCTGAGAAATAAAATGAGGTGTGTGATGATGCGTGGGTTTCCCCCCGATAACAATTAATAATTTCTTAAAAAGTATTGGCTGCATACCCTTTCCCGCCAGAGGTTAGGATTCATTGGGAAACACCCCCTAGGGGGGATAAGGCGCTCACACGCTTGTAAGAACAAGGGCTCTACCCTCTCATGAGATGGCCGCCCTTAAGGATCCTGCTGATAGAAAGCAGGAGGGTATCCAAAAAAGGTATTTACACACATACTGGTGTTATACTGCGACCAGCTATCGCCTCAGCCTGGAGGTGCAGTGCTGGGTTGGCATGGTCGGATTCCCTGACTGGAAATATTGATATCCTAGATAAGGATAGTATATTATTGCCTATAGAGCATTTAAAAGATGCATTTCTATATATGCATGATGCACAGCGGAATAATTGCCGACTGGTATCAAGTATAAGTGCGTTGTCCAATTCTACCAGTAAAATGGTCAGGTGATGCGGATTCCAAACGGCATTTGGAAGTATTGCCTTTGAAAGGGGACATTTGGGGTCGGTCTTTTAGACCTGGTGGCCACGGCAACAGCTGGGAAATCCACGTTTGTACCCCAGGTCGCCTCTCAAAATAAGACGCCGTATTATCAGGCGCAGTCCTTTTGTTGGCAAGCGGACAAAAGGTTCCTCTTTTCTGCTCGTGACAGAGGGAGAGGAAAAAGGCTGCAGAGATCAGCCAGTTCCCAGGAACAGAAACCCTTTTCCGCCTCTGCCAAGCCCTCAGTATGACGCTAGGGCTTTACAAGCTCAGGCACGGTGGGGGCCCGTTCTCAATGAATTTCAGTGCGCAGTGGGCTCACTCGCAAGTAGACCCCTGGATCCTTCAGGTAATATCTCAGGGGTACATATTGGAATTCGAGACGTCTCCCCCTCGCCGTTTCCAAAAGTCGACTTTACTGACGTCTCCCTCTGACAGGGAGGCAGTTTTGGAAGCCATTCACAAGCTGTATTCCCAGCAGGTGATAATCAAGGTACCCCTCCTGCAACAGGGAACGGGGTATTATTCCACACTATTGTGGTACCGAAGCCAGACGGCTCGGTGAGACCGATTCTAAAATCTAAAATCTTTGAACACTTACATACAGAGGTTCAAATTCAAGATTGAGTCACTCAGAGCAGTGATTGCGAACCTGGAAGAAGGGGACTACATGATGTCTCGGGACATCAAGGATGCTTACCTTCATGTCAAAAATGACCCTTCTCACCAAGGGTACCTCAGGTTATGGTACAGAACTGTCACTATCAGTTCAGACGCTGCCGTAGGGATGGTCCACGGCACCCCGGGTCTTTACCAAGGTAATGGACGAAATGATATCCCTTCGAAGGAAGGAAATTTTAGTTATCCCTTACTTGGACAATTCCCTGATAAGGGTAAGATCCAGGGAACAGTTGGAGGTCGGTGTAGCACTATCTCAGGTAGTGTTGCGGCAGCACGATTGGGTTCTCAATATTCCAAAATTGCAGCTGGTTCCGACGACTTGTCTTCTGTTTCCTAGGGATGATCCTGGACACAGTCCAGAAAAAAGGTGTTTCTCCCGGAAGAGAAAGCCAGGGAGTTATCCGAGCTAATCAGGAACCTCCTAAAACCGAACCAAGTCTCAGTGCATCAGTGCACAAGGGTTCTGGGAAAAAATGGTGGCTTCCTACGAAGCAATCCCATTCGTTAGATTCCACGCAAGAACTTTCCAGTGGAACCTACTGGACAAATGGTCCGGGTCGCATTTTCAGATGCATCAGCGGATAACCCTGTCACCAAGGACAAGGGTATCCATCCTGTGGTGGTTGCAGAGTGCTCATCTTCTAGAGGGCCGCAGATTCGGCATTCAGGACTGGGTCCTGGTGACCACGGATGCCAGCCTGCGAGGCTGGGGAGCAGTCACACAGGGAAGGAATATCCAGGGCTTAGGGTCAAGCCTGGATACATCACTTCACATAAATATCCTGAAGCTAAGGGCCATTTACAATGCTCTAAGCTTAGCGAGACCTCTGCTTCAAGGTCAGCCGGTGTTGATCCAGTCGGACAACATCATGGCAGTCACCCACGTAAACAGACAGGGTGGCACAAGAAGCAGGAGGGCAATGGCAGAAGCTGCAAGGATTCTCCGCTGGGCGGAAAATCATGTAATAGCACTGTCACCAGTATTCATTCCGGGAGTGGACAACTGGGAAGCAGACTTCCTCAGCACGACCTCCACCCGGGAGAGTGGGGACTTCACCCAGAAGTCGTCCACATGATTAAAAAACTCGACAGGTATTGCGCCAGGTCAAGAGACCCTCAGGCAATAGTTGTAGACGCTCTGGTAACACCGTGGGTGTACCAGTCAGTGTATGTGTTCCCTCATCTGCCTCTCATACCCAAGGTACTGAGATTGATAAGATGGAGAGGAGTAAGCACTATATTCGTGGCTCCGGATGGGCCAAAAAGGACTTGGTAACCGGAACTTCAAGAGAGGCTCACGGAGGATCCGTGGCCTCTACCTCTAAGAAGGGACCTGCTCCAGCAAGGACCCTGTCTGTTCCAAGACTTACCGCGGCTGCGTTTGACGGCATGGCGGTTGAACACCGGATCCTGAAGAAAAAAAGGCATTCCGGATGAAGTCATCCCTATCCTGATCAAAAGCCAGGAAGGATGTAACCGCAAAAACATTATCACCGCAATTGGCGAAAATATGTTGCGTAGTGCGAGGCCAGTAAGGCCCGACGGAGGAAATTCAACTGGGTCGATTCCTACATTTCCTGCAAACAGGAGTGTCTATGGGCCTGAAATTGGGGTCCATTAAGGTTCAGATTTCGGCTCTGTCAATTTTCTTCCAAAAAAGAACTAGCTTCAGTCCCTGAAGTTTAGACGTTTGTAAAAGGGGTACTGCATATACAGCCTCCTTTTGTGCCTCCAGTGGCAATTTGGGATCTCAATGTAGTTTGGGTTCCAAAAGTCACATTGGTTTGAACCACTTAAATCTGTGGAGTTAAAATATCTCACATGGAAAGTGGTCATGCTGTTGGCCCTGGCCTGGGCCAGGCGCGTGTCAGGATTGGCGGCTTTATCCTGTAAAAGCCCTTATCTGATTTTCCATTCGGACAGGGCGAAATTGAGGACTCGTCCTCAGTTTCTCCCTAAGGTGGTTCCAGCGTTTTCACCTGAACCAACCTATTGTGGTACCTGCGGCTACTAGGGACTTGGAGGAATCCAAGTTGCTGGATGTTGTCAGGGCCCTGAAAATATGTTCCAGGACGGCTGGAGTCAGGAAATCTGACTCGCTGTTTATCCTGTATGCACCCAACATGCTGGGTGCTCCTGCTTCTAAGCAGACTATTGCTCGTTGGATTTGTAGTACAATTCAGCTTGCACATTCTGTGGCAGGCCTGCCACAGCTAAAATCTGTAAAAGCCCGTTCCACAAGGAAAGTGGGCTCATCTTGGGCGGCTGCCCGAGGGGTCTCGGCTTTACAACTTTGCCGAGCAGCTACTTGGTCAGGGGCAAACACGTTTGCTAAATTCTACAAATTTGATACCCTGGCTGAGGAGGACCTGGAGTTCTCTCATTCGGTGCTGCAGAGTCATCCGCTCTCTCCCGCCCGTTTGGGAGCTTTGGTATAATCCCCATGGTCCTTACGGAGTCCCCAGCATCCACTTAGGACGTTAGAGAAAATAAGAATTTACTTACCGATAATTCTATTTCTCGTAGTCCGTAGTGGATGCTGGGCGCCCATCCCAAGTGCGGATTGTCTGCAATACTTGTACATAGTTATTGTTACAAAAATCGGGTTATTATTGTTGGGAGCCATCTTTTCAGAGGCTCCTCTGTTATCATACTGTTAACTGGGTTTAGATCACAAGTTATACGGTGTGATTGGTGTGGCTGGTATGAGTCTTACCCAGGATTCAAAATCCTTCCTTATTGTGTACGCTCGTCCGGGCACAGTTTCCTAACTGAGGCTTGGAGGAGGGTCATAGGGGGAGGAGCCAGTGCACACCAGTTAGTCCTAAAGCTTTCTTTAGATGTGCCCAGTCTCCTGCGGAGCCGCTATCCCCCTGTGGTCCTTACGGAGTCCCCAGCATCCACTACGGACTACGAGAAATAGAATTATCGGTAAGTAAATTCTTATTATAATCTTTGTATTTTTCATATACTTTATATAGTCAAAACGCTGGTGTATACATTAGTATGACAGGAAAGTCTCTGCCTCGCCTCACCGTACATCACTAGTGTGTGTAGCGTTAACCTTTTATAAATATAGTTGCTGTATATATGTAATGAGCAGGCTATAATGATCCTGCACTATATATACTAGTACTGGCATGTGTAAGCTCACCAGTCCCCGCACAGCTCCCGGACAATCTGGGGGGTAGAGGACACCAGTAGCCACCAGCAGGTCGCCTGTGCGGGGTGTGGGAGAGGCGAGCACAAGACCCCACCTCTCCATCAGTGCGCAGTATATATAAAGCAGCCGAGCCGGTTATCTGCCTCCTCATCATCTGCAGCCCCAGCACCAATCTCCTCCTCCCAGTCACCGCACTGCTCACCAGACACAGGGTCTTCCCTCATCCTGCCAGACTGATTCGCCTTCTCCTTCCACCTGATGCCTCCTCTTTGAGCACTGCAGGACTTTCTGGTTGTTTCTGCATCAGTTTCCTAGTTACTTGTTGCCGAGTCCTGGGATGGCTAGTAACCTGGGGGTTGCAGCATAGTTTATGGAGGAGGGGATGCAGAGTATGCGGTATATAGCGGGAGCAGTATATGGAGGAAGGGGGTGCCCTGTATGGGGGGGGGGGGGGCACTATATGGAGGAGTATGGGGGTGCAGTGTGTATATAGGGTCAGTATATGGTGAGGGGTGCAGAGTATAGAAGGGGATGCGCTTGCAGTTTATATAGCGGCAGTATATGGTGGGGGGTGCAGTGTACATATGGAGTGTATGTGTGTCTGTGTCAGACAGAGGTGACTATACTGAAAAAATCTTGATCTCTCTCTCCACACTGTCCCTATCTGCCCCTTTACTCTCTTTCCAATACCTATCTAACCTAACCCCTCCCTCATCTCTCTCCATCCCTATCTGGGCCAATCCTCCTGCCCTCTTTTTCTCCCCAGTCCCTATCTGCCTCTACCCCAATCTTCACCCCTCAGTCCCTATCTGCCCCTACCCCCACTCTCAACCCAGCCCCCTCTCTCCATATGCAGCAAATGTGAATATTATTAATATTACCAGTAGAAAGGTTAGGAGGCTGTAATATCTCCTTGCAGTTTCACTTTCAAGCTGTGTCAGCTTCCATAACACAAATAAATAATTTGGTCTGTGTGTGTGGCAGCCTCTAGTGGTTGCCAGTGCACATAACAGAGGGGAGGAGCAAACTTGGCTTTTATTATATAGGATTAATTTCTCTTACGTCCTAGAGGATGCTGGGGACTCCAAAAGGACCATGGGGTATAGACGGGATCCGCAGGAGCTTGGGCACACTAAAAAGACTTAATCTGGGTGTGAACTGGCTCCTCCCTCTATGCCCCTCCTCCTCCAGACCCCAGTTAGACTTTGTGCCCAGGAGTGACTGGATGCACACTAGGGGAGCTCTACTGAGTTTCTCTAGAAAAAGACTTTTGTTAGGTTTTTTTATTTTCATTGTATCCAATGGTGGGAACTTTGCGGTCAGCGGTTGACCGCGAGTAACCTCACCGCTGACCGCAAAGTTCCCACCATTGGATACAATGTAGCGCCTATGCGCTACATTGTATCTCTGCCGTGCGCAGCCTGACTGACAGCTCAGGAGCGCACAGGCAATCAGTAGAGTGCCACGACGTGGCGCTCCCTGATTGGCTGAAGGGACCCTCTGTGACAGGAGTCACGGGGGATCTCGGCAGTCGGGGAAAGGGGTCCCATGTGTAAACATGGGACCCCTTTCAGTGCGTGGTTCGGGTTTTTCGGTTTGTTTTTTTGGCAAGTACGTGGATTACAAGCTCAGAAGAGGACCGATCTACACTGGATTTTTGTGAGAATAATTTTATTCACAAGTACCCCATGGATTCTACTTGGAGAAGTGGACCGACCCTCGTGTGAACATAGGTAAGTATGTGTGAATGTAGGTGTGCATGTATGTAATAAAGTTTTACTTTCAAGGTGTGTGAGTTCTGTTTTTATTTGGGTATTTTTTTTGTAGTAGTACTACAGGTACCGGCTGGCCAGTTTCCCCCCCGCATGCTGGTACTTGTGGTTCTCCAAGTACCAGCTTGCGGGGGAGGCTTGCTGGTACTTGTAGTACTGCTACAAAAAACAATATTCTTTTTTTTACACATGGCTATCAGCCCCCATCCGCAGCCCTTGGATGGGGGGGACAGCCTCGGGCTTCACCCCTGGCCCTTGGGTGGCTGGAGGGGGGGACCCCTTGATTTAAGGGGTCCCCACTCCTCCAGGGTACCCCGGCCAGAGGTGACTAGTTAGTGATTTAATGCCAGGGCCGCAGGGACCTATATAAAAGTGTCCCCCGGCTGTGGCATTATCTCTCTGACTAGTGGAGCCCGCTGCTGGTTGTTAAAATATGGGGGAACCCCTGTCAATTTCCCCCCCATATTTTTGCAACCAGGACCGGCTCAAAGAGCCCGAGGCTGGTTTTGCTTAGGAGGGGGGACCCCACGCAATTTTTTTTTTTTTGCATTTTAACACTTTAATTTTTTTTTTAAAGGTGCACAATGAAGCCCTGCACGGATCTCACAGATCCGGCCGGAATTCCTTGTGTTTTGTCAGGCAGTGTTTTACTCATCACTTCCGTAAAACACTGCCTGACATTACGAATCACATCGACATCGGAAAAGATGAATGTTGCAAACTCGGCAGATTAGTAAATCACCGTATCAGGATTCAAAAAGTTGCAGTAAAATGCACCCGATACCATTCGAGTTCAAACACCCTTAAAAACGGCAAAAACACGAATATTAGTAAATATGCCCCCGTGTCTCAAGGATACAAACTAGAGTTTCAGGAGATGCCCCCTCACCGGTTCTTCATTTCGGCATTACCAGTAGTTCTTCCGGACAGGGAGGTGGTGCTAGCAGCAATTCAAAAATTGTGTTTACAGAGGGTCATTATTCCCGTTCCCTCGTCCCAGCGGTGGGAGGGGTTCTACTCGAGCATCTTTGTGGTGCCGAAACCGTACGGTTCGGTCAGACCAATTCTAAATCTAAAATCCCTCAATCCATACTTGAAAGTGTTCAAGTTCAAGATGGAATCCCTTTGAGCGGTGATTGCCAGCCTGGAGGGGGGGGGATTTTATGGTGTAAGTCGACATAAAGGATGCCTATACTTACATGTGCCGATTATATCCTCCTCATCAGGCTTTTCTCAGGTTTGCGATACAGGATTCTCATTACCAATTTCAGACGTTGCCGTTTGGGCTTTCCACGGCTCCGAGGATTTTCACCAAAGTCATGGCGGAAATGATGGTTCTTCTTCGCAAACAAGGGGTTTCAATTATCCCGTACTTGGACGATCTCCTAATAAAGGCGAGGTCCAAGGAACGGTTGCTGAGAAGTGTAGAGTTGTCACTGTCGGTTCTGCGACAGCACGGTTGGGTGCTCAATTTGCCAAAATCCCAGTTGATTCCGACCACTCGGCTTCCTTTTCTGGGCATGATTCTGGACACGGATTTACAGAAGGTATTTCTTCCAGAAGAAAAGGCTCTGGAACTGCAGACGATGGTCAGGGAACTTCTGAGGCCGACGAGTGTGTCGATCCATCATTGTACTCGGGTTCTGGGGTAGATGGTTGCGGCGTACGAAGCCATACCATTTGGCAGGTTTCACGCCCGGGTGTTTCAGTGGGACTTGCTGAGCAAATGATCCGGGTCTCACCTGCACATTCACCGGAAGATAAGTTTATCTCCCAGAGCCAGAATTTCTCTCCTGTGGTGGCTACAAGGTCATCACCTCCTAGGGGGACGCCGATTCGGTATCCAGGATTGGTTACTTCTGACAACAGATGCAAGTCTCCGAGGCTGGGGCGCAGTCACCAAAGGAAGAAACTTCCAGGGAAAATGGACGCTCCAGGAAGCCTGTCTCCACAAAAATATTCTCGAGTTAAGAGCCATTTACAACGGCCTGCTACAAGCAAGAAGCCTTCTTCAGGGTCGTCCTGTCCTGGTACAGTCAGACAACATCACAGCGGTGGCACATATAAACCGTCAAGGCGGAACAAGGAGCAGAGCGGCAATGGCGGAGGCCACAAAAATCCTTCGCTGGGCGGAACAACACGTGAGCGCACTGTCAGCGGTCTTCCTACCGGGGGTGGACAACTGGGAAGCAGATTTCCTTAGCAGATACGATCTCCATCCGGGAGAGTGGGCTCTTCACCAAGAGGTATTTGCAGAGGTGACAGAACGCTGGGGAATTCCGTTAATCGACATGATGGCGTCTCGTCTCAACAAGAGGCTCCCGAGGTATTGTTCCAGGTCAAGGGACCCCCAAGCCAGTGCAGTGGACACCCTGGTGTCTCCGTGGGTGTTCCAGTCGGTGTATGTGTTCCCTCCACTTCCTCTCATTCCAAAGGTACTGGGGATCATTCACCGTGCAAGGGTTCAGGCGATTCTCGTCGTCCCAGACTGGCCAAGAAGGGCCTGGTACCCGGATCTTCAGGACTTACTGGTGGAAGATCCTTGGCCGCTTCCTCTAAGAGAGGATCTGTTGTTGCAGGGTCCATGCGTGTTTCCAGACTTACCGCGGCTGCGTTTGACGGCATGGAGGTTGAGCGCCAGATCTTAGCTTGTAAGGGTATTCCCAGGGAGGTCATTCCAACTCTCATTAAGGCTAGGAAGGAGGTTACGGCGAAACATTATCACTGTATTTGGAGGAAGTATGTTTCCTGGTGTGAGTCTAAAATGGCTCCTGCGGAAGATTTTCACCTGGGTCGCTTTCTCCACTTTTTAAAGGCGGGCGTAGATGCAGGCCTGAAATTGGGTTCCATCAAAGTGCAGATTTCGGCTTTGTCTATTTTCTTTCAAAAAGAATTAGCTGCCCTCCCAGAGGTTCAGACCTTTGTGAAGGGAGTAATGCATATCAATCCTCCGTTTGTACCTCCTGTAGTTCCATGGGACCTTGATGTGGTCTTACGGTTTCTCATGTCTTCCTGGTTTGAACCTTTGCGTAAGGTTGAGTTGAAGTTTCTCACTTGGAAGGTGGTTATGCTTTTGGCACTGGCATCTGCCAGGCGGGTGTCAGAGTTGGCGGCTTTATCTCATAATAGCCCGTACTTAATTTTTCATTCGGATAGGGCGGAATTGAGGATTCGTCAACAATTTCTACCGAAGGTGGTTTCTTGATTTCACATTAACCAACCTATTGTGGTTCCGGTGGCTACGGAAGCGGTGTCGATTCCAAAATCTCTGGATGTTGTAAGAGCGTTGAAGATATACGTTTCTAGGACAGCTGTTGCTAGGAAGACTGAGGCGTTGTTTGTCTTATATGCTGCCAACAAGATTGGTCATCCCGCTTCAAAACAGACTATTGCACGCTGGATTTGTAGTACGATCCAGCAGGCTCACTCTTCGGTCGGACTACCGGTGCCGAAGTCAGTAAAAGCCCATTCTACCAGGAAGGTGGGCTCATCTTGGGCGGCTGCCCGAGGCGTTTCGGCGTTACAACTTTGCCGAGCGGCTACTTGGTCGGGGTCTAACACATTTGCTAAGTTCTATAAGTTTCATACCCTGGCCGATGAGGACCTGGCGTTTGCTCAGTCGGTGCTGCAGAGTCGTCCGCACTCTCCCACCCGTTCTGGAGCTTTGGTATAATCCCCATGGTCCTTTTGGAGTCCCCAGCATCCTCTAGGACATAAGAGAAAATAGGATTTTGGTACTTACCGATAAATCCTTTTCTCCTAGTCCGTAGAGGATGCTGGGCGCCCGTCCCGGTGCGGACTATTACTTGCAGTGTTTTTCTTGCTGGTTAAATTGGTTTATACACGGGTTGTGTATTGTTTATTGCAGCTTGTTGCTGGTGTTAATGCATACTGTTATCTGGTTTAACGTTACTCCGGTTGTACGGTATGTTTGTGGTGTGGGCTGGTAGTTTTGAAGCCCTTAGTTTAAACAAAAATCTTTCCTTGAAATGTCCGTCTCTCCTGGGCACAGTTCTTATAACTGGGGTCTGGAGGAGGGGCATAGAGGGAGGAGCCAGTTCACACCCAGATTAAGTCTTTTTAGTGTGCCCAAGCTCCTGCGGATCCCGTCTATACCCCATGGTCCTTTTGGAGTCCCCAGCATCCTCTACGGACTAGGAGAAAAGGATTTATCGGTAAGTACCAAAATCCTATTTTTTCTCTTACGTCCTAGAGCAGAGGTTCTCAAACTCGGTCCTCGGGGGCCCACACAGTGCATGTTTTGCAGGTCTCCTCACAGAATCGCAAGTGAAATAATTAGCACCACCTGTGGATCTTTTAAAATGTGTCAGTGAGTAATTAATACACCTGTGCACCTGCTGGGTTACCTGCAAAACACGCACTGTGTGGGGTCCTGAGGACCGAGTTTGAGAACCTCTGTCCTAGAGGATGCTGGGGTCCACATTAGTACCATGGGGTATAGATGGGTCCACTAGGACCCACAGGCACTTTAAGAGTTTGAGAGTGTGGGCTGGCTCCTCCCTCTATGCCCCTCCTACCAGATTTAGTTTAGAAAATGTGCCCAGAGGAGCCGGTCACAGCTAGGGGAGCTCCAAGAGCTTCTGTGGTTTTATTATTTTTCTAAGAGTAAGTTAGGCACATGGAGGCTGCTGGCAACAGCATCCCTGCTTCGTGGAACTTAGGGGGAGAGTAGTGTCCGCCCTGAGGGGTTTTGAGCCACTATCTCCGCTGACAGGACATTAGCTCCTGAGGGTGATGATCGTTATCCTCCCCAGGCGACCGCTCACTCCCGCAGCATGCCGCCACCCCCTAACAGAGCCAGAAGATTCCGGTGGCGAGTGAGTCAACGGCCCCCTCAGCAAGCAGGGAGCCGGTGTGAAGATGGCGGCAACAGGGTAGGATCACAGTATTAACTGCGCTCCGGAGGCTCAGCGGTACATAGTGCAGCGCTGTGAGGGGCGCCCTGAGCCAGCGTCTATACCCTACACTCGTCACAGCAAGCCTGTCCGGGACCTCAGTTACACTGCCAGCAGAAATCCTCAGGCCAGTATAAAGAATGGAAGAGCGGGAAGCAGCGCCATGTTCAGGGGGCGGAGATTCTCCTCAGAGCGGACCCAGCAGCGTTCAGCGCCATTTGCAGATCCTACACAGAGATGCTGACAGGGAGAGCTGTCCCTCCAAGCAACTCCAGCTATCCTATGCGGTACCAGGGGGTTATAGAGGGTGGGGGCTGTGTAAATACTGTGTAGTTTATTAAGGTACTCAGTAAGCGCTAGGTAGTTGTATTATATCTACCTCAGTAAGCTCTGTGTGTGGGTTGGCTCCAATCTCTGTGGCATACTTGGGGGGAAACTGTGTCTGACATTTCCCTGTGTGGGTGTGGGTGTTTGTTGTCTCACATAGCCATGTCTAAGGATTCTGTCTCATATGCTGCAGAGGATATTTCCTCTCAGGAGGAATCCATTCCATGTACACAGAAATGTAATGTTTTGTCTCTGATCCAAATTAATGAGCCTGAGTGGTTGTCCTCCATTAACGGGATGATCTCTCAGATCTCTACCAGAGTAACTCATAGTGAGACTGAAACTCCGGTGTTAAAGAACTCTATGGCAGTTTGGTCAGGTTCTGTTCCTATTCCTGCAAAATCCCCTAGTATGTTCCAACAGAAACGTGCACTTGCCCAGATTATGCAAGATGACATGGATACCGACTCTGATACAGCAGACGGTGATGGGGATGTGCTGAGGGGGGCGGCATCCCTTGCAAAGGGGGTGCAGCTCATGATTGAGGCCATTAGAGATGTGTTAAACATTAATGACACGCCACCTGAGCAGGTTTAGGAGGCTTACTTCACTGACAATAAGAAAGCCTCGCTAACCTTCCCTGCGTCAAAAGAATTAAACACTGTATTTGAAAAATCCTGAGAAAACCCAGAGAAAATATTCCAGTTCCCTAAAAGGGTTCTGGTTGCTTTTCCCTTCCCTGAGGAGGAAAGGAAAAAATGGGAAGACCCACCCATAGTTGACGCATCTGTCTCCAGACTGTCTAAAAAGGTGGTTTTACTTATCCCTGGATCTACCGCGTTAAAAGAACCGGCTGATCGTAAGATTGACACTACGCTCAAATCCATATACACTGCTTCAGGAGTGGCGTTAAGGCCCACTATTGCCTGTGCATGGATTTCTAAAGCCATAGTAAAGTGGTCAGGCACATTACTAGAGGATTTGGATACAATGGATAGAAGTGACATTGAATTGTTTCTACGTAACGTACAGGATTCTGCGGGGTTCATGGTGGAATCCATGAAGGACCTGGGTACACTGACTGCACAGATATCTTCCATGTCGGTCTCAGCTCGCAGGGGACGCTGGCTACGCCAATGGTCTGCAGACGCGGAATCCAGGAGAAATTTGGAGAACCTACCCTACACAGATCAGGCTCTTTTACAGGAAGCGTTGGATGCATGGATTTCCATGGCAACCGCGGGTAAGTCACCTTTCCTTCCCTCTGCTACACCTTCTACAAAGAAACCATTTTCTTCAGCTGTGAGGCAGTCCTTTCGGACCGCTAAGGCAAAAAAGTCCAAGCCGCCTACCACTTTCATTAGAGGTGGTCGTGCAAAATCCAAAAAGCCTGCACCCGCAGGCTCCCAGGACCAGAAACCTGATTCTGGTTACTCAAAATCCTCAGCATGACGGTGGACCGCACAGCCTGGAGGACGGGCTGGTGGGTGCGATACTCAGACGTTTCAGACACGTCTGGGTGTCGTCTGGCCTGGATCCCTGGGTACAGGATATTGTGTCCCTGGGGTACAGACTGGAGTTTCAAAAACTCCCTCCTCACCGTTTCTTCAAATCAGGCTTGCCAGCTTTGCTGACAGACAGGGCTATCCTGCGGGAAGCCATCCTAAAATTGGAAAGGTCACAGGTCATTATCCCAGTTCCACCTCATATGCAAAACAAGGGTTATTATTCAAACCTTTTCGTGGTACCGAAACCGGATGGTTCGGTCAGACCAATTTTGAACTTTAAATCGTTGAACCCTTACCTGAGGGTGTTCAAATTCAAAATGGAGTCTCTCAGAGCAGTGATTTCAGGTCTAGAGGAGGGAGAATTCCTGGTATCCCTGGATATCAAGGGTGCGTACCTCCACATTCCGATTTGGCCCCCACACCAGGCTTATCTCAGATTTGCACTGTTAGACAGTCACTATCAATTTCAGGCACTACTATTCGGCCTCTCCACAGCACCGAGGGTGTTCACCAAGGTGATGGCCGAGATGATGGTTCTCCTTCGCAGACAGGGGGTGAACATAATCCCATATCTGGAAGATCTGCTGATAAAGGCATCGTCCTAGGAGACGTTGTTGCAGTCCATTGTTCTCACGACTCATCTGCTCAAGGAACACGGTTGGATCCTGAACCTTCCAAAGTCACATTTGGAGCCGACAAGGAGATTGTCTTTTCTGGGGATGATCCTCGAGACGGAAGTGCAGAGGGTGTTTCTGCCGGAGACGAAAGCGTTGGTGATTCAAACAATGGTCTGGGATGTCCTGAAGCCAACTCGGGTATCGGTTCATCAGAACATTTGCCTTCTGGGGAAGATGGTTGCCTCCTACGAGGCTCTACAGTACGGAAGGTTTCATGCTCGGTCCTTCCAACTGGATCTCCTAGACAAATGGTCGGGTTCTCACCTGCACATGCACCAGAGGATACGCCTGTCGCGGAAATCCAGGATTTCACTCCTCTGGTGGCTGCAAATGCCTCAACTTCTGGAGGGCCGCTGGTTTGGGATTCAGGACTGGGTCCTTCTTACCACGGTTGCAAGTCTCCGGGGCTGAGGCGCAGTCACTCAGGGGGAAACCTTCCAAGGAAGGTGGTCAAGCCTGGAATCCAGTCTTCAAATAAACATTCTAGAACTAAGAGCCGTCTACAACGGTCTTCTCCAAGCGGCTCATCTTCTGCCAGATCGAGCCATTCAAGTGCAGTCGGACAATGTAATGATGGTGGCCACCATAAACCGACAGGGCGTACAAAGAGCAGAGCTGCAATGTCAGAGGTAACAAAAATCATCCTCTGGGCAGAAAAGCACACGGTGGTGCTGTCTGCAATCTTCATTCCAGGAGTAGACAACTGGGAAGCGGACTTCCTCAGCAAACACTATCTCCATCCAGGAGAGTGGGGACTCCATCCGGAGGTGTTCACGGAGGTAACAGATCTTTGGGGTGTACCTCAAATAGACATGATGGCCTCTCGTCTCAACAAGAAGCTTCGGAGGTATTGTTCCAGGTCGAGGGACCCACAAGCTGTGGCGGGGGATGCCCTAGTGACTCTGTGGGTGTTCCAGTTGGTGTACGTGTTTCCTCCACTTCCACTCATTCCAAGAGTTCTAAAGCTCATAAGGAGAACAAGAGTTCAGGAAATCCTCATCGCTCCAGACTGGCCAAGAAGGGCTTGGTATGCGAATCTTCTGGATCTACTGCTAGAAGTGCCGAGGCCTCTTCCTCTTCGGCAGGACCTGCTGCAGCAGTTTTTAGACTGAGTCTGGTAGGAGGGGCATAGAGGGAGGAGCCAGCCCACACTCTCGAACTCTTAAAGTGCCAGTGGCTCCTAGTGGACCAGTCTATACCCCATGGTACTAATGTGGACCCCAGGATCCTCTACGGACTACGACAAAAGGATTTACCGGTAGGTAATTAAAATCCTATTACTACAAAATGTGGACTGTGGGAAGAAATTGAAGCACATGACGGAAACCTACGGGAGAACATACAAACATCACACAGAGAAATACGACTCATGTCCCTGTGCTATTAGGCAGCACTGCTGATCACATCATCCTTTGATGCAGGGGGAAGACTCCAATAACAGATGCATATTAGAAAACTGTTTACAACCAACTAATTTAGAACTACTGTACTATTAACATTGCTGTATTTTGTATCCATGTCACTTTTTAATCTTCAAAGTGATCCTTATAACATTGGGTTTTCTGTTTCTGTGATCCCCCATCTGCACACCTTAGTCTTATGATGGGGCCACATTGCTTTATCTGTTACCTGAGCCCTCATTATAGCAGTAGTGCTCTATATATGCATAGGCTCACCCATGTTAGGACCTGTGTAAGTTGCATGTTGGAACATGTATAAGTACTGTTCTGGAGATGTGTAGCATTTTCGCTGGTTTTTAATACATTTTGCACACAAGTTGTCTTGCAATATTCATATTTAAATGTCCCCGTTGTAATCGTAATTATGTGACCATTTATACACGATCCCTATAAAGATATAAATTGGTATTCTGTATAAATACATATAATGATCACATGTGCTATAGAGAGCTTTACCAGGTTCACATGTATTCTGGAGATGAATAACAATTGCATATTGTCTCTTTGCAGAGTAACTTGGGTGTCCGCTGAAGTTGGGATACAGCAATGGTAGAGCACATCATTGCCAGGGATCCACTAGCAGCGGATTTGAAATGCAGCCTCTTCCTTTCTGCCTTAAAGAGTTACAAAAGAGACTCTGTATTACGGCCTTTTCCTGCCTGCTATGCCACTGAGCAGTATAAAGATTTTGATGCCTTGGTGGGTACATATACTATTTACCATTGCCATTTACCATTATTGTTGTCTATCATCTATAATGCGTGTGCTGAAACCTTTCCTGCTTCTCTCCTCTGTCACACAGAGTTGGAGGGAGGGTGCAGTAGGGGACTTGTCACCTCTGCCTGCTGTGTGTCTCCCGCAGGGCAGCATAAAAATACATGTGGTTTATACATTTGCTTTCCTGCACACAACACAAAGATGTTACAGTCCCTTTAGTGGAAACTTGAGGCCTCCAAGCTTTTCCCAAAATCAGTGTCTCCCATGATCAGCCTAAACCGGCATATTAAAATCTGCTCTGTATCTCCTAGATTGCTGACACAAACACCTTGCCTGGTCTGCCGGAGATCATCCAGAACAAGCCACAAATAGATGAAAAAAGCCTTGATCTGCTGCGATGGGTTCTATCAGAGAAACTATTCACCATCAGATGCCTTAAGAAGGAGATGGTAAGATGATCCTTACTAAACGCGTCACTGGAGTCTACACAATGTTATCTCTAGCCAGGGTGGCAGAAACTCGCATCTTGCTATTACGTATAGCAGCACTTTCACTGGTTCTAGATAACACTATTGAACAACTTTACAGTGGAAAGTATTTATATATGAGTAACAGCCCAGCTAACTCAGCATCAAGCTTTGTCCCCTTGTGCCCCAAAATAGTATGGTGCTGACTACACCTGTGGCCCTATTGGTACCCATGGCCTTTGAGTACCATGGTAATGCTGTCCAAGTTTAGTGAAAACTGTTATGGTACTACAAGTAACAGCATGCACTGAGAGCTGGTGCTTTTAGATTTATATTCCATAGCATGCACATGGGAGCAAGTGTGTACTTGCTTTATTATTGCCATGAGTGGGCACTACAATATATCTATACTTATAGTAGAGTTGTTATTTGGAGACATGTACTCCTTGGGACTTTGTATGAACTATGGAGACCAAAAAATATTAATTTCTGAATTTTTGTTTGCCTGTCTGTTCGTTCCGGCATCATGCAAAAACTACGGGATGAATTTGGATCACATTTTCACTATTGTATAGCTTAGTGACCTAGAAAGAAAGGGAGGTATGCATGATCTCAATGTGACATCAGGGAGAGGAGCAATAAGGGAAAAACCAGACGCTTGACACTTGGTGCACTGAAAGTTGGTGTTCCGATCATGCTTCTGCAGAACTTGACTCTGCCCAAGTTATGTAACAGAACCCGACTTAAAGTGACTGCTCTGCAGAGGAACCTAATTGAGGCAGAGATTCTAATGGGATGTGGCAGAGGTGAGACTGTGTTATCCCCAACGCTTTACCTTTTCAATTCAAGCCCCTGCAGTTTTCTTTAAGCTTTTACTTCGCTATGATGATCAACAAGTTGCAGGGGCAAATGCTGAGGGCTGCAGGCGTAGAGTTTAGGTTCAGCTGCTTCTCCCATTGGGCAGCTTTATTTGGCTTGCTCACGAGTTAGTAGCCCCAAGCATCTTTTTGTGTTAACCCCTGTAGGAAAAACGGCAAATATTGTTTATAAAGACATTTTGTGATCATTGTCTACAATGTAGAGTCATGCTTCGGCTAGGATGCGGACAGGGCAGGGTGCTGGGCTGCCGGGGCAATACGTTTGTGTAGAAACTAAAAGAGGCGGTGCTAATGGGGGACTGCATGCTGGGCTTCCCCTAAGCTCTCCCTTTAACGTAAATAGATCTATTCACACGGCGGCAGTGGCAGGCTGTTTTAGCAGGGTGCCGCTAAAGGGGCAGGGCGCATTTTGCCCTTTGAAAATCGGGTAGCCTAGCGTGATCACTATAAAATATACATCACAATATTAAATGGCACTACTGTCTTTGTAAAATTAGTTCCGCTGAGCAGTAACAGACATCCACACGAGCAAAGCCGCGGGCAAATGCTAGTAATAAATAAATACAGTAACTCTCGCTCCCATCATAGATAACTATTACTCCAATAAATATGTAGCTGTTGCCCTGATTGTCATAAAGAAATAAATATTTCTTCAATCATAGAAAAATATCTAATGTCTAATGGTATTGCCTTGTAAATGATTGCCGCTTTAAAAAAAAAACCTCCGAGATTGGCCGGCATCCTGCATTTCCGGCAAACCGGGACTCTATTACATAATACATAATTCACAATCAATATATAATTGTAGAATCCAAAGTACTTAAAAACAAACAGTAAATCCTCACGCAGGGCCTGATTCTGAGTCGGACGCAACTCCGATGTAGGACACAGTGGAGTGTTGTTTTTTTCGTATGCGCCACTCTGCGCATGTGTCCCAGTTTTGTACGTATAGAGTCACAATTCAGATTGGACGCATGGTGTCAGAAATATAAGGGGCTTTCTCGTACAGTGGCTAAAATGACACACGGAGATGGGTGTGTCGCGGTTTTGTCACTTAAAGCTGGTGCATACAAAGATGCTGAACCCCTCACATAGGATGCCATACTGAGATGGAGAAACTGCTCCTGCCATAGAGATGCTGCAACCGGGATCCGATCTCTAGGTCAACAGTATGTAGGTCGACTCTATCTGGGTCGACCACTATTGGTCGACAGTAACTATGTCGACAGGGTTTCTAGGTCGACAGGTTCTCTAGGTCGACAGGTCAAAAGGTCGACATGAGTTTCTCACAAATTTTTTTTTTTTTTTTTTTTTTACCTTTTCATACTTAACGATCCACGTGGACTACAATTGGAACGGTAACCTGTGCCGAGCGAAGCAAGGCACCTTGGCCGAAGCATGTTCGGGGACACGGTGCACTACTTGGGGTTCCCGGTCACTCTACGAAGAAAACGACACCAAAAAAACATAAAAAACTCATGTCAACCTTTTGACCTGTCGACCTACAGACCTTGTCGACCTAGTCATTGTCGACCAATAGTGGTCGACCTAGTTACTATCTACCTTCCATACCACACCCGGTGCAACCAATGGTACACCAATTGGTATTTCAGCAACTACAGACGCTGACTGTGGGTATCTAAGGATAAATGGATGTACACCAGGGTAGGGTGTTGTAGCGACATTAGCATAATGACACAGACGCGACTGCAGCAAAAGACGTCCCACTCAGAATCAGCCCCATAATCCCAAGTAATCAATAGAATGGTTGTCTTATACTATATTGAATATCCCAGATAGCACTATAGCATACCTTTCACTATTGGCGTATGCCCCCACTGAAGCATACAGTATACAAAATCAGTTAGACCAATTCCTTATTAGCCTCAACGGCCAGTTAGTATTTGTCCTGTCTGTTTATATTGACGTGTCCTGACAAATGCACAAAGAAGGAATTTTATCTTGGTTCTTGGCTTTGTGTAAGACATTTGTTACTAATGGGGAGATGTACTAAGCCTTGAAGAGAGAGAAAGTGGATGGAGATACAGTACCAGCTAATCAGCTCCTATCTGTCATGTTAAAGGCTGTTTGATTGGTAGTTAGGTGCTGATTGGTTGGTACTTTATCCCTCTCCAAGGCTTAGTACATAGAGTCCTAACTCTAGTAAGAACTAACCTTACCAGCAGGAAATACCATGTTTGTACTAACCATATTGGCAACTTACCCCAGCCTTTGAGTTAAGGCTGCCCCTCCCTTGTTGTTTTAGTTTGAGGAATTCCAAGCCTTGCTAGGCTCTCCCAGTCTTGCTTTGCCCACTCCTGACTTCCTGTTTGAAATAGAATACTGCGAGAAGCTGCGTACCAAGTTCCAAGAGATGCGTGGGGAGAGGGATGTGATGTATGCCCTACATGGCAGCCGCCTGGAGAACTTCCACTCCATACTGCACAATGGCTTGCACTGCCACCTGAACAAGGTGCGATATGGTAACAAGCGTAATGCATAACACCTGGTAACACCTAAGATACATTCATAATGCATTGCATGTTCCAGTGTTTGTATATATGTTACATGTTCTGTAGCCTATGTGTCACACAGTGCATGTTCTGTAACCTGTATGTCACACAGTGCATGTTCTGTAGCCTATATGTCACACAGTGCATGTTCTGTAGCCTGTATGTCACACAGTGCATGTTCTGTAGCCTATATGTCACACAGTGCATGTTCTGTAGCCTGTGTGTCACGCAGTACATGTTCTGTAGCCTATATGTCACACAGTGCATGTTCTGTAGCCTATGTGTCACACAGTGCATGTTCTGTAGCCTATGTGTCACACAGTGCATGTTCTGTAGCTTATGTGTCACGCAGTACATATTCTGTAGCCTATGTGTCACTCACTTCATGTTCTGTAGCATATGTATCACGCACTACGTGTTCTGTAGCCTATGTGTCACAAAGTGCATGTTCTGTAGCCTATGTGTCACGCAGTGCATGTTCTGTAGTTTGTGTCGCGCAGTGCATATTCTGTAGCGTATGTGTCACTCACTACATGTTCTGTAGCCTATGTGTCACGCACTACATGTTCTGTAGCCTATGTGTCACGCACTACATGTTCTGTAGCCTATGTGTCACGCACTACATGTTCTGTAGCCTATGTGTCACGCACTACATGTTCTGTAGCATATGTGTCACGCACTACATGTTCTGTAGCATATCTGTCACGCACTACGTGTTCTGTAGCATATGTGTCATGCACTACGTGTTCTGTAGCCTGTGTCACTCACTACATGCTCTGTAGCCTATGTGTCACACACTACATGTTCTATAGTCTATGTGTCGCGCACTACATATTCTGTAGCCTACAGTAGGTGTCACTCACACAGTACATGTTCTGTAGCCTATGTGAAAAGCAGTACATGTTCTGTAGCCTGTGTGTCACACACTACATGGGGAGCAGTACGGAATCCCGGCGGTCGGAATACCGACACCAGGATCCCGACCGGCACAATCCCGACAGGGGGGCGAGCGCAGCGCAGCTCGGCACACTATTCTCCCTCTATGGGTGTCGTGGACACCCACAGAGGGAGAATATGTCGGGATTGTGGCGGTCGGGATCCCGGTGTCGGTATTCCGACCGCCGGGATCCCGTCCGGCGGGCTCTTGACCGCATCCCACTACATGTTCTGGAAGTTTCTTGCTATGCTAACTGTACTCACACATTTGGGAACACTAATGAAAACTGTCACACTGACATGCTGTAACGGTAGCGTCTAGTTTCTCTTCGTGGAGAGGACCTTTCCCATACGCCCCTGGGTCCATGTCATAACTATTTGGAATAGTAACCTGTGGCGAGCGGTCATGATGTAACTAGCAAGGTGGTGGCTTTCGTTTCTAAAATGTGACAAAATTGCCAATCTCAATGTCTAGCAGGGGATTAAGGTTCCTTACTTGGGAGGGACACAACACTTCTTCTGCATTCTCTATAGAGGGGTATGGATTAATGACTATGTGGTCCTTGAGTTAAGTCCTGCACCTCACTCACTTTTTAGTGGTTGTTTTAGTGCAATGTAAGAGACAATTTTTACATGCCTTTAATGCTTCATTTCCTACAGACTTCTTTATTTGGAGAAGGAACGTACCTGACTAGTGACCTGAGCTTGGCACTTCTCTATAGTCCCCATGGGCAGGGGTGGTCCCATAGTATATTGGGACCGGTGCTAAGCTGTGTTGCCATGTGTGAGATGATCGATCATCCAGATGTTAAGTGCCAGGCTAAGAAAAAAGGTGAGAAACATTAGCCAGGGTTTCCATTGTAGTGAAATGTATATAGAAATATAGTATTTCTGCAGCGGGGTACACTGTGTTCCACAGGGAATACATTGGGGTGTAGAGATGGATCTTGATCCAGAGGCACCAACAGGCTAAAGCTTTAGACTGTCCCAGAATGCTTTGCGGGGGCCTCCTCTATAACCCCGCCTCCAGGCACTGTGAGCACAGTTTTAGAGTTGGTGCTTGCATGAAGCAGGTCACTTAACAGGGGGGCTGCGCTAGGCAGCCCTGAAAAAGCTTTTTAGAAGACTTCAAGGGCTGCAGCACTTCATATGTCAGTATGACATACTGTGCTGCGGCTCCATCACCTCCCCAGTGGCGTCGCATACTCCCGCTGGCTCTGTTCCAGGGTACTTGCGGCGGAGACGTTCCGGCTCTAGGCACGTGGTTGCAGATGCTCTCCTGGTTCGCGTGGCTGCTACAGAAGGGAGGAGGTAAGAGGATCCCCCAGGCGGGACCCGCCATTAAATCGCGTTCCGATCGCAGTCTAGGGAGACGGACTGCGATGCTGGCGTGGACAATGTCACCGAGCAGGACCCCACTATATCCACCAGGGCATAGGAGTACAGGTCGGATATACTAATGTCCATTTTAATAAGACTCCATAGTACTAGGTGGTGAAGTCCAGCATAGGGGAGCCAGCGCTTAACCTGTAGCCTCTCCCCCGGCCTAGGGCGCCATCTACTGCTAGTGTTCCTGCCCTGGAGCTGCCTCACACTCTCCCTCACTCACTGACTGAGATGCTGGGCACCATTTTCTAAAATAGATGCGACTGGTCTCCGGGACTGCAGGGCAAGGTCTCCTTTGTAAACCCGCCTGTACATCAGCGCCGTGGTTTTACAAACACCTAAGTATTCTACGTGTCGATATTAAGACAGCGTTAGTTAAGAACAAGTGTACCTGTGACAGACTATATTGTTCAAGTATCCTGATATATACATCCGGTCTCAGACCGCGCATTGTTTTATTTATGTGTGTGTGTGTGTGTGTGTGTGTGTGTGTGTTCATATAATAATCCAATGCAATTTTATTGTCATGAAAATAATTATCGGCATTGCAAACTTGACTATGTGTGCCTGTATGGGCTATGTGGTTTCACTGCGGTGTATTCCAGATATATCTATCACTGTATACAGTACCCTAGGGGACTAGGTGCGTCTGGGTCAATATATAGTGCATCACAGTATTTACCTATTACGTGTATTCTACTGTGTAGTCAATCACATAATACCTGATTTATTCGCAGGTGTTGTATACTGGGTACTCAGTCACATGCTAACGGATTTATTGTACTCTGTCTTCATCGTACTAAACCACTCTCTGTGGCATTTGTGTATAATGTTTAACATGTAGGGCAGTAAACCTGGGGACGCTCATGCATCCTGCAGAGCATGCGCAACGGATTTACCTGAGGGGGAAGTTTGTGTGATGGTCTGTGTACTATGGGGGTCATTCCGAGTTGATCTCTAGCTGAAAATGTTCGCTGTGCAGCGATGATTCAAAAAAAGGCATTTCTGCGCATGCGGCGCAATGTGCACGCGCGACGTACTTTCACAACGGCCGAAGTAGTTTCACACAAGGTCTAGCGAAGCTTTTCAGTCGCACTGCTGGCCGCAGAGTGATTGACATGAAGTGGGCATTTCTGGGTGTCAACTGACCGTTTTCTGGGAGTGTTCGGAAAAACGCAGGCATACCAGGCAAAACGCAGGCATGGCTGGGCGAACGCAGGGCGTGTTTGTGACGTCAAATCCGGAACTGAATGGTCTGAAGTGATCGCAAGCGCTGAGTAGGTCTGAAGCTACTCAGAAACTGCACGATATTTTTTTGTAGCCGCTGTGCGATCCTTTCGTTCGCACTTCTGCTAAGCTAAGATACACTCCCAGAGGGCGACGGCTTAGCGTTTGCACGGCTGCTAAAAACAGTTAGCGAGCAAACAATTCGGAATGACCCCTTATGTCTCATACAGTCCGCAGCTCCTGTAATCAATCAGGAGCCAACCTGGGCTGCGTTCTCACATCTCTAGTTGAACGCTTTATGCCCCCTATGGGACCACCTGTAACATTACACTCTCTGAAATCCCCATGGTTACTCCACTTTGGGTGGGAAAATTTTACCTCACGGATTGTAGCGTATGACTCATTCCCTGGTCAGACAAAACCCTATTCCAGGTCACTCTCGTGTCTCTGGGTCATCTGAGCGGGCTGCTTCTTCCTCCCTATCCAATAATCTGTTTCATCTGAAGAGAGGGAGATCATGCTGTCCTGTCAGTCCCTATATTAGGTGTTCCTGACAAGGATTGTCCATTGCTAAATGATACCACTGCCCTTGTGGATACTGCGTAACAAATCCTACAAATCACTGATCAGAGGATTCCCCTACCTTGGTTAAGCAAACTGATATGTTCACACGTCAGAGGGTAATTAAAACTCTGTTACCACAATCTGACCATTAAGTGTACATCAGACAAGACTCCTGGTCTAATCCAGGGAAGACATTCCCCCTGTCTACAACGGGCATTAGCTCAATATCCTCCTCCTGCAGAGTTATATGACGAGTAGGTAATTCACTGCTAGTGAACTTGTGTCACCCATCGGGTGTCGTCCACTCTGCTTCTCACCACTGTCCCCTCACTGTAGGAACCGACAGGTAAGCGTGTGGAGGGATGCCTGAAGTCTATTACTCCCTTACGGGTGTTGTATATAGACCACGATTGCGTCCTCTTGGGGCTGCAAAATAGTTTGATGACTGGATCAGGCATTAGAGGAAGAGCTGCCCGAGGATATATCTGAGAATGCCAGACATTCCTTGTCTCACAATACCACCACCTTTTTCTTCACCAGGAGGCGTTCCCTGAGGCGGGTGTGTTGGCTGCCAAGGAGTCGAATATGTCTGTCCTGGCTCGCTGAATTCTGTAGTTGAGGTAGTGGATGGTGGACCTGGACTCCAAAAGTCCTAGGAGGTATTCCCCTTTTACTGGGGACATCTTATTTGGGGAAGATCTTATTAAAAATGGGGTCTGAATCGTCGGCTACTATGACTGCCTTTCTCCCAAATGCTACTCCTTCTGCACAGAAGGCAAAAGGTACCACTTTTCTCTGCTTTCGGCCTTAAGGGAAAGTGAAGGTCAGGCATACCCAAGATTGTCTTGTGCTCCCAACAACCCCTAAGCCCAAGGCCTAACATTCCTGGGCTGCTCATCAGCCTGCTTCTGATGACAAGCCTGCTGCATGACGGGACAGCCTCCCCCTGGGGGATCCCAGGGTGGGGGGCTGACTTCTACGATTCATCCAATTCTGGTTAATAACCACTTCAGACACATGGGTGCGAGAAGTTGTTTCTCATGGGTACGCAGTCTCTTCCCAGAGACGTCCCCCTCGCCAGTTCTGCACATCGGTTATCCCTTCGGTTCCGTTAAAGGCGCAAGCTCTACTGATGGTTGTGCGTTCCCTCCTGGATACAGGAGTGGTAGTGCCGGTACCTCTGTCCCAGAGAGGCAGATGAAACTACTCGACCCTGTTTCTAGTCCCAAAACTCGATGGATCTTTCCGACTGAACAAGTTTGTGAGAGAGTCCAAATACCGTATGGAAACACTGCGCTCCATTGTACTGGCCATGGACCCGGAGGCTTTATGGTATCCCTGGTTATACAAGATGCTTACCTGCATATGCCTATTGCCATATCGCATCAGTAATGTCTGCGGTTTGCTATTGGCAACCTTCACTATCAATTCCATGCTCTGCCGTTTGGACTGGCCACGGCCCCTTGGGTCTTCACCAAGGTTTTGGCCATGATGACGGCTCATGTCTGTCGCCAGGGAGTCAGGTTCCTGCCGTATTTGGACGATTTGCTGCTTTTGGCAAACTCCCACAATGTACTCCTCAGTCATCTACAACTGATGGTAAACTTCCTACAAGCCCACGGGTGGCTCATCAACTGGAAGACGTCCTCGCTGATCCCTGCTCGGAGCATGGTGCACCTGGGGACACTACTGGACATACACAGTCAACGGCTGTTTCTGTCTCCAGAGAAGGTCCTGAAACTTCAGGACAGGATTAGATACTTTCTTTCTCACCCAAGAGTGTCGGTACACTCGGTGATGCAAGTACTAGACCTCATGGTGTCGACTTTCGACATGGTAGAGTAAGCTCAATTCCATTCCCGCCCTCTACAGAGATTAATCCTTTCCAAGTGGGACGGCCTGCCTCATCGGATCAGGTCTCACATGATCTCCTTGACTCCAGAGGTTCGCCTGTCGCTGACCTGGTGGCTACAGGACCAGCAGTTGAGCAGGGATCGTCCCTTCTGGACCCCCAGCTGGGTCCTACTGACTACGGACGCCAGTCTGAAGGGTTGGGGGCGCGATGTTGGAGCAACACTCTATCCAGGGTCGGTGGACCATGGAGGAATCACTCCTCCCGATAACATTTTGGAATTGCGGGCAGTGTTCAATACTTTGTCTCTCGCCCTGCCTCTGATACAGAACAGGCCTGTTGAAGTACGGTCAGACCACGCCATCACTGTGGCGTAAATAAACCATCAAGGCGACACTCGAAGCTGCATGGCAATGATGGAAGTGTCAAAAATCCTTCATTGGGCGGAACACCTTCTGCCGGCAGTATCGGCAGTGTTCATTCCGGGAGTCCTCACCTGGGAAGGTGGTTTCCTCAGTCTTCAGGACGTGCACGGAGAGTGAAGTCTTCATCAGGAAGTCTTTCAACTCCTAGTGAACAAGTGGAGCCTACCAGATGTAGACATGATGGCGTCTCGACACTATCACAAAGTTCCGGTCTTTGGATCAAGAACCAGGGATCCTCAAGCAGAGTTCGTGGACGCTATGGCAATTCCATGGAACTTTCGGCTGCCCTACGTGTTCCCTCCAGTGTCACTCCTGCCCAGGGTACTAAGGAAGTTCAAACAAGGAGGAGGAATACTACTTCTAGTCGCTCCAGCATGGCCCAGACAGCATTGGTTCTCAGACCTGCAGGGTCTGTCGATAGAGCGTCCTCTTCTACTTCCTCAATGCCCAGACCTCCTCGTTTAGGGCCCTTGCATCTATCCAGACCTGGCCAGACTGGCTTTGACGGCGTGGCTCTTGAAGCTTTACTCATGAGGGCCAAAGGATTCTCCGAGGTGGTCATCCAAACTATGCTGAAGGCCCGCAAACCGGCATCTGCGCGAATTTCTTATATGGTCTAGAATTCTTACTTCACCTGGTGTGCTGCTAAGAATTACGATGCTTACAAATTCAGTACTTGTAGACTTCTGGCTTTTTTGCAACAAGGCCTGGATTTAGGACTTCGTCTGGCCTCCCTCAAGGTTCACATATCTGCCTTGTCGGTGTGGTTTCAGAGAAAAATTGCATCTATACCTGACGTTCATACATTCACTCAGGGCGTACTGCGGATTCTACCTCCCTATGTCCCTCCTGTGGCTTCATGCGATTTGTCTGTTGTCCTGAATGCCCTGCAAGAGTCTCCAGTTGAACCTCTTGAGTCAATGGACCTTAAATAGCTCACAGCTAAGGTTCTGTTTCTGCTGGCTATTCCCTCTGCTAGAAGGGTGTCAGACTTCGGCGCTTTGTCCTGTCGTCCACCCTTTTTAATATTTCATCGTGACCGAGCAGTTCTTGGAACTCGCCCTGGTTATTTACCTTAGGTGGTGTCATCTTTTCACCTTAATCAAGAGATTGTGGTTCCAGCCTTCATCTCTTCCGGATTGTCCTCCAAATGAACAGTCTTTGGATGTGGTACGGGCTCTCCTTATATATGTGGAGAGGACTGCCTCTATCAGAAGGTCAGATACCCTCTTTGTACTGATTGGTTTCCACAAACGTGGCTGGCTTGCAAATAAGCAAACCTTGGCCAGATGGATTAGAATGGTGATTGCACAAGCTTATGCGCAGGCTGGACTCACAGCTCCTGCTGCAATTATAGCCCATTCTACTCAGTCTGTTGGACCCTCTTGGGTGGCCCGTCGTGGCGCGTCCGCAGAACAATTGTGCAAGGTGGCTACGTGGTCCTCGGTGAACACTAGGGAGGCCAATCCCGGGATTGGGATCGGCGGGATCCCGTGATTCTGGCCCCAAAACACCGGGATTTCAATCCCGGGATTGGCGCTTCCAATCCCGGGATTCACGGGATTACACTGCGCATGCGCAGTTCCCCGCCTCTCTTCCCTCGGCAGCCTCTGTACCCGGGCAGCGCTGAGCACTTGGCTCAGACGCTGCCTTTTGAACTAGAAGCGCGGCATCATCGCCTCCTCCCCCCCTCACTGCAGCCGGGCAGCATCACCTCCTCCACCCCAGCAGTCTTTCTCCTGGGCAGCGCTGAGCACCCGGCTCAGACGCTGCCTTCTGAAGCCGGGCATTAAGGGACCCTCACTACCAGACGCCTGCGTTTACCTCCCCTCTGGACCTTGGGGACCGCTCTACTCATTTGTGAGTATGTTATTTTTTTAACTTGTAACCCCCCCTGATCCCCTCCCCCACATACATAAATTAAAGGAGGACAGTTCATTCCCGGGATTGAGATTCTGTCAATCCCGATACCTGGGATTGAAAAAACGGCCCGGGATTGGCCTCCCTAGTGAACACGTTTATTAGGTTCTATGCCTTTGATACTTTTGCCTCCCATGATGCTTCCTTTGGATGCCGGGTTCTCATACCCGCTAAGGTGCGTCCCCTCGCTTCAACTGCTTTAGCACATCCCCGATGTATTCCCTGCGGAACACAGTGTACCCCGCTGCAGAAAAGGAGAGTTATGGTAGATTTACCATTGTTAAATCTCTTTCTGCGAGGTACACTGGGTCCCACAGGGCGCCCAGCCTGACGCACTTAGCTTCTTTGGGTTTGTATGGCATTAGCCGCTAGTCCCTTCTCCTGTCGTGAGAACGTGGTTCTATGTGACTAACATCTGCCTTCTCTTTACCTGCTTCTGCAATGGACTGGTTAACAAAACTGAGCTCACAGTGCCTGGAGGCGGGGTTATAGAGGAGGCCCCGCAATGCATTCCGGGACATTAAAGCTTTAGCCTGTTGGTGCCTCTGGATCAAGATCCATCTCTACGCCCCGATGTATTCTCTGTGGAACCCAGTGTACCTTGCACAAAGAGATTTAACCATGGTAAGTCTACCATAAATCTCCTTATCTATATATTAATGTGACATGAGTACAATGAAAACATACTCGCAGTACCGTTAGTAATAGTACGGTCTGTATCTGCTTTAGTTCTCCAAAACCTTTGATCTGCTAAGCAATGTAGCCGTGACTAAGGGGGTAATTCAGACCTGATCACTAGGCTGCGTTTTCTCACAGCCTGCGATCAGGTCCGAATTTTGCATGCGTATGCACCACAATGTGCAGGCGCGACGGACCGCAGCAACAGGGATCGATGCATAGGGACGGAATGTTGCGAAAAAAGCTATCGCACGGGCGATCGCAAGGTGACTGACAGGAAGAGGGCATTTGTGGGTGGCAACTGACCATTTTTAGGGAGTGTCTGGAAAAAACGCAGGCGTGTCCAAGCGATGGAAGGAAGGGTGTCTGACGTCAATTCCGGACCTGAACAGCCTGAAGTGATCGCAGCGGCTGAGTAAGTCCTGGGCTGTGCAGAGACTGCACAAAATCAGTTTGTGCAGCTCTGCGACACATGCGTTCGCACACTTGCACAGCTAAAATACACTCCCCCAGTGGCCGGCGCTGTCTGATCGCAGGGCTACAAAAATTGCTGCCTAGCGATCAGATCTGAATTACCCCCCAAAGTACGACAGCAAAATGCTGGTAATCTGTATTACCATGTTTTTATATTTTGCCCATTCTTTTCAGATTCATTTGAAATAGATCGGAAACGAGCCAGAGCAAGGAATAGTGAAGGTGGAGAAGTTCCACAGAAATACTTTGTGGTGACCAATAACCAGTTATTACGGGTGAAATATCTCCTGGTGTATTCTCAGGAGCAGCCTCAGAGACGGTGAGTAGAGCTGTCAATATTATCTCTCCGCTGTCTTATATTCACTTCTTATGCGCAGTGACCGGTGGGGAAATCAGAAAAGGTGTTCTGTCCAAAGCGTATGCGTCCCATCACAGTCCTACCACACGTTTCATTCAATAAAACCTTTCTATGTTTCTCTCAGTATTGCACTCCTCACCCTAATGTATAGCCTCATTTAATACTGAGAGTTAGTGAATATTTGGAACTGTTTTTTATTTTAGGGTGTGTGAAGCTCTCTATTACAAAGTCAGAGAGGTGCATTTCTAGAGGTAATCCCAGCAGAGAGCAACATAAAAGTGCAGAACGGCTTACATTAAAAGCATAGGATGTAGCCCAAACTCTGCCAGCTCAGGATTATTTAGGACAATTCAAGTGCTTTTGTGGTGTAAAGCTGGCAGAATGCCCCTCCAAGCAGCAAGGATCACCTACACCCTCTACACCCCTTCATTTCATTCCCAAATCTCTCTCCACAAAAGTAAGCACATGGGTGCTCTGTCCTTAACAGGCCACGAATGTCCACTCTCCCCCCTCAGTCTCCTCTGCCGTCGCATTGCTCCACTAACTCTTGCACATAGGCAGAATTCTATACATTTCGTGATGCGCAAGTGACCTCTTATGAGAATACTATTACTGTCGCCAAAGGTTTAAATCTATTAGATATATACTGCATTTCTCTTTAAAGTATTGTCTTGTTTATTTTGTCATTTTTGCATTTCTCACCTCTTCCACTTCTTTCAAGCAGATCCAGAAAGCCAACCTGGTTCTCAAGCCACCGTTTTGCCATCTTGATGACTCTGTACCTGCTCGTACTAATTCTCATTGGTTTAAGCAACTCTAAGACTTTTACACATCACTGGAACAGGCTACTGAGCTGGAGGCCTTGATCTCTTCTCTTTTACAGACTGCACCATAAGCCTTAACCATGCACTTGTGCCACAGCTATGCACCTTTTGCTGTTTGCCTTGTCAAGTGTACAGGGATTGCAGCTGAGACTGTCACCAGTGATCCTGCACAGGGCAAACACGAGCCGGTATCTGACAGCTGTGCACTGTTCTTGTCTTCATCACTATTCCTGCAGAAAAAAAACAGAGCATTCTAATATAATGGATGTATGTATGCAAAAAGGATTCAGTACCGTCTCGCCCGCTTACTCAAGAAGATTCTTAATCTCAATATTTTGAGATTTGCTCCCGTACAAGACATGGAGGAGAAAAGGACTCTCTAAAAGTACTAAACACTTTTGTACAATATATAAATAACAATGTTCTGTAAGTTACCAGTATAAAGCGGTGGTAAGGGACCTACGCCATTCTGGGTGCTACCAATAGCTGCGAGTAGTTACTAAGCGCTGTCTTTCATCATTGGCTAAGTGACTTTCATTTTCTCATTCCCCAGTGTAGACATTAGAACATTAACATTAATAGGCTTCATTTATAACTTGTATAATCCAGAACCATCTCAGATTGAGGAGAGACAGGACTGATAATGGGTTTATGGACTCAGGGCTTCCCCCGTCTCATGGTAGCAGTTACAGAGCATTTCTGTTCCCTACGGAATGAAAAGGGTTCATACATCTCCTTGAATACCGGTCCACATTCCAGCTCTCGGATCCTTAACACCGTACCCATGTTGTTTGTCCTCTGCACACATCAGACAAAATAAAGTCCAAGCCAATGTCAATTTTCACGCTTATACGTTGTTTGCATTCATCGTGTCTGGCTCCTCAATACGTCCGGCCCTGCTAGACACCAACATGGAAAATCAATGAAAACTGAAGTTACCCACACGTTAATATTTGACTGGGAAGATCTAGAAATTAGTTTAATTTTTTTTAATACAAATATTTATATTCTGAAATATATCCTGTTAATATTTAATAGTAATTTTGAATCCACAATTTTATGATTGTTCAATAAAACCTATGGACTTAAGCAACAATTCTTTCAATGTTTGGATTTATTAACAGGACAAGGGGCCAGCATAGTGTTTCAGAAGATAAACTTAATGTACTGAATCAACCATACACAGTAATAGAATAGCACACTGGAGGGAGAGTTGAACTTTTGTCATTAATTCTGTATTTATCACATTCCAGAGCTGACAGATCTATTAAGAAAAACAAATACATTTTTTATTATTTTTCTTTTAAATTGAGTTTTGTTTCTGAGCAAAATTTTCACATTTTAAAGAGAGACTGACAGGTACAGTAATGAGAGCATTAAAAAAAAGGGAAGGAAATGTTCCCATCAATATAGTGGCAGAAAAACACTATGAAACAAACAAAGACCCCTCAATACCAGGCATGTTAGAGTTACAGTATGTCATGATGTCAGAGCAGAAGACAATCCAAAAACTACATGTGCTGATTGATATCAATTTTGAATTTGAGTCCGCTTTAAAAAATGTTATTAAAAACACCTTTAACTCCCAACTGCAATGTTTAAAACCACTCCCCCACCAATACAACACCCCCATATACCTGTCCCACATCTTTTAACCCATTATTCTGCACAGAATTGTACCCCATTAAATGACTTTTCTGCAGCAGGGTACACTGTGATTCCACAGGGAATTACATTGGGGGTGTAGAGTTGGATCAACAGGCTAAAAGCTTTGACAGGGCTCCACTAGGCAGCTCTGAAAAGAGCTTTTTGAAGAAAGAAGACTTCAAGGGCCGCTCTATACTCCCGCGCCCTGGTTGCCGGGTACTTACAGCGGAGGCGCTCTGGTCCACATCAGGCATACTCACCGCCGCTGCACTCCTGGATCGCGTGACCGCATCATAGGGACCCGCTGAAATTGCGATCTGTCGCGGTCTCTGGGAGACACCGTGGCCGTATAGGGACCCCACTAGACTACCAGGGCAAGGGGCACAGGTCGGATTGCTAATAATCCGTTTTCTATAGGCCCCGCAGTATCCGGTGGTGAAGTCCAGCAAGGGGATATGGCTCTGACCTGTAGCACCTCCCCCCAGCCCCAGACGCCATTTGCTGCAAATGTTCCCGCCCTGGAGCTGCATCTCTCTTCTGCCTCACTCCCTGTCAGCGTTTGGGCGCCATTACACACAGCTGCACTGATCCTGGGACTGCTGGGCAATGTATCCTCTGTAAAGCTGCCTGCCTCGTCAGTGCTGTGCATTTACAGGACACTTAAGTATTCTACATGTCATTTAGACAGTGTTAGTTAAGAACAAGTGCATAACTTCAGGGATATTTAGTACAAGTACCCTGTGATGTACATCCAGTCTTTACTGTGCATTGTTATATCTGTATACATACATAGCTTTACTCCGTAGTCTAGTTACTTAGTATTGCTAGTCCAGTGCAGTTTTATTGTTGGTAATAATTTCTGCATTGTACATGTGACTGTGTGTGCGCCAATAGCTGCTGTGTGATCTCTATTCCGTGTATCTCACACATATTGCTATCCCTATATTCTGTACCCTGAGGAGGGCTAAGTGCATCAGGGTTCTCTCTCTCTCTCTCTCTCTCTCTCTATCTATATCTATATATATATATATATATATATATATATATATAGTGGTTCACAGGATATACTACTTTGGTATTTTTCTCTGTGTATTTCAGTCACCATATACCTCCTAAATTCTCTGTTTGTACTCTGCTTTGCAGTCACACACTGCAGGGGGTATTTGTCAGGTACTTTGTCTGCTATATTGTACTTTTACGCCCTATGGCTACACTTTCAAATAATGTCTGCTAAACAGGGCGGTAAATCCATGGCTGATCCTGCGTCATGCAGTGCGGATGCCACGAATTTCTCTGAGGAAAACATTGCAGCTGAGGGTTCAGGTACCGGGGGTTCTCTTCCCCTCAGTCAATCTGCAGCACCGGTGGTACACCAAGACCCACCTTGGGCTGCTTTTTCTAATTTACTGACTACGCTAGTAACTAGACTTGCTCCCCCTGTGGGACCTCCTGTGCCAGTACAGCCACATATTGTCTCTGCAGTTAATCAACCATGGGCAGATACTCTGTCCACTCAGTTACAGCAATTAAATCAGTCTTTGGCTAAACAAAAACCTAACTCTCGCCCTCCTAGGACCAAGGGGTCATCTAAGCAGACCATTACTTCCTCACAATCCACACATATTTTGGATACTTCATCTGATGAAGATGGCGTATATACTGACCCCTCAGACTCTGATGCGGATGCTTCTGATGGGGAATCTATTACACAGTTGGATGTTCCTGACCTCTTGGAGGCTATCAGGCTCAATCTTCAAATTAATGATGACGCAGAACCTCCGTATACCTCTAAAAAACCTGATAAGTTCAAGCGTCAGAAGGTTACTAAACTGGTAACCCATTCTGACCACTTAGTTGACATACATCATGAATCCTGGGAATATCCAGGAAAGAAATGTTCTCTAAGAAGATGCTAGCTCGTTATCCCCTCGCTGCGGCGCTAAGCAAAAATTGGGAAATGCCACTGCCGGTGGACTCACAGGTCGCACGTATGGTGGTGTCCTCTGCTCTGCCTGTCACCACCGTCACCTCTCTGAAGGAACCGATGGATAAGCATGTCGAGGGTTGCTTGAAGTCTATTTACACTCTTGCAGGAGCTGTGCATAGGCCCACGATAGCGTCTTCTTGGGCCGCAAAAGCTATTGAGGCCTGGGTTCAGGAAGGTGAAGCGGAGCTACCTTCTGATTTTCCTGATAATGCTAGACCGTGTCTCTCTTATATTATTACAGCCTCTCATTATATTCAGGAGGCGGCATCTGATTCCGGTGTCCTGACGGCCAAAGCGTATACTACGTCCATTCTGGCTCGCTGGCCTTTAGATCTGGACTCTAAAAAGACCTTGGAGGTGATCCCCTTTAAGGGAAACATCCTTTTTGGGACAGATCTCAACAAGATTGTTGGTAACTTAGCATCCGCTAAAACTGCCTGTCTGCCTAGTACTAATCCTTCGGCTCCAAAGGCTAAAAGTACTTCCTTTTCGTTCCTTTCGACCTCCAAGTAAAGCAAAGGGTCAGGCGTACCCGAAACAGGCTCGCACTTCCAAATCCACTAAGCCCAAACCTAAACGTTCCTGGGCTGCCTGTCAGCCTGCTTCCAAAACAGACAAGCCTGCTGCATAACGGGACCCCGGGGTGGGAGGCCAACTTCTACGGTCTGCCCAGGTATGGTAACAGACCACTTCAGACACCTGGGTAAAGGAAGTCGTCGCTCACGGATACGCCATCTCTTTCAGGAAACGTCCCCCTCTCCAGTTTTGCTCAACAAACATCCCTTCGGATCCGGTAAAATCAAAAACTCTCCATCTGGTGGTACAATCCCTCCTGGACACAGGAGTGATAGTGCCGGTGCCTCTGGCTCAGAGAGGCAGGGAGTACTATTCCATACTGTTCCTAGTTCCGAAACCGAATGGGTCATCCCGGCTCATCCTCAACCTCAAGTCTTTGAACAAATTTGTGAAGATGTCCAAATTCCGTATATGGAAACTCTTCGCTCTATTGGTCTGGCTTTCGAGCCCATGGACTATATGGTATCACTGGACATACAGGATGCTTACCTGCATATACCTATTGCAGTGTCGCATCAGCAATACCTGCGGTTTGCTATTGGCAACCTACATTTTCAATTCCAGGCCTTACTTTTTGGTCTGACCACGGCTTCAAGGACCTTCACCAAGGTTATGGCGGTCATGACGGCTCTGCTCCGCCATCAGGGTATCAGGATCCTGCTGTATATGGACGACCTATTGATCCTGGTGAACTCTCTGGAGGTTCTTCTTCATCATCTGGAACTGACGGTCCAATTCCTGCAAGCCCACGGGTGACTCATCAACTGGAAGAAATCCTCACTGGTCCCTGTTCAGAGCATGGGACACCTGGGGGCACTATTGGACACCCACAACCAACGGTTGTTCTTGTCTCCGGAGAAGGTTCTGAAACTTTAGGACAAGATAAGATGCTTCCTATCTCGCCCACGTGTGTTGATACACTCAGCGATGCAAGTACTAGGCCTCATGGTGTCGGCTTTTGACTTGGTGGAGTATGCTCAATTTCATTCCCGCCCTCTGTAGAGGTTAATCCTTTCCAATTGGGACGGCCTGCCTCACCGGATCAGGACTCACATGATCTCCTTGACTCCGAAGGTTCGCTTGTCACTGACCTGGTGGCTACAGGACCAGCAATTTAGCAGGGATCGTCCCTTCTGGATCTCCAACTGGGTTCTTCTGACGACGGATGCCAGTCTGCGGGGTTGGGGCGCGTTGTTGGAGCAACACTCTCTTCAGGGTCGGTAGACCAGGAAGGAATCTCTCCTCCTGATAAACAGTCTGGAGTTGCGGTGTTCAATGCTTTGAAACTGGCCCTGCCTCTGATACAGAACAGGCCTGTTCACGTACAGTCGGACAACGCCACCACAGTGGCATAAATAAATCATAAAGGCGGCACTCGTAGCCGCATGGCAATGATGGAAGTGTCAAAGATTCTTTGTTGGGCGAAACGCCATCTGCCAGCCATTTGGCAGTGTTCATTCCGGGGGTCCTCAACTGGGACGCGGACTTCCTCAGTCGTCAGGACGTACTCGCCAGAGAGTGGGGTCTTCATCCAGAAGTCTATCAACTTCTAGTGGACAAGTGGGGCCTACCAGACATGGACCTGATGGCGTCTCGATACAATCACATGGTTCCGGCCTTCGGAGCAAGAACAAGGGATCCTCAAGCAGCATTCGTGGACGCATTGGCAATTCCATGGAACTTTCGGCTGCCATATTTGTTCCCTCCGGTGTCACTCCTGCCCAGGGTAATACGAAGTTCAAGCAAGAAGGAGGAATACTACTTCTCATCGCTCCAGCGTGGCCCAGACGGAATTGGTTCTCAACTACAGGGTCTCTCGATAGAGCGTCCTCTTCTACTTCCCCAATGCCCAGACCTCGTCGTTCAGGGCCCTTGTGTCTAACAGGATCTGGCCTGACTGGCTTTGACGGCATGGCTCTTGAAACTTCAGTTCTGAGGGCCAAAGGATTTTCTGAGGCGGTCATTCAAACTATGTTGAAGGCCCGTAAACCGGCTTCTGCTCGGATTTATCATAGGGTCTGGAATTCTTACTTTACTTGGTGTGCAGCTAAGAATTATGATGCATACAAGTTCAGTACTGCCAAACTTTTGGCTTTCCTGCAACAGGGCCCTCAGCTTAGGCCATCATCTGGCTTCCCTCAAGGTTCGTATTTCTGCCTTGTCAATATGGTTTCAGAGAAAAATTGCTACCCTGCCTGATGTTCATACATTCACGCTGGGTGTTTTACGGATTCAACCTTCCTATGTTCCTCCTGTGGCTCCTTGGGATTTGTCTTTTGTTCTGGATGCCTTACAAGAGTCTCCGTTTGAACCTCTTGAGTCTGTGGAACTTAAGTAGCTTACTCTTAAGGTCTTGTTTTTGTTGGCTATTGCCTCTGCTAGATGGGTTTCAGACTTGGTCCCTTGTCCTGTCGGTCTCCCTTTTTGATTTTTCACCGTGACCGGTGAAAAATCAGAACTCGCCCTGGTTATCTGCCTAAGGTGGTGTCGTCTTTCCACCTTAACCAAGAGATTGTGGTTCCAGCCTTTACCGCTCCAGATTTATCTTCCAAAGAGCGGTCTTTGGATGTGGTACGGGCTCTCCGTATTTATGTAAAGAGAAAATCTTCGCTTAGGACAGGCATGTCCAAACTGCGGCCCTCCAGCTGTTGTAAAACTACATATCCCAGCATGCCCTGACACAGTTTTACTGTCAGAGAATGCTAAAGCTGTGTCAGGGCATGCTGGGATGTGTAGTTTCTCAACAGCTGGAGGGCCGCAGTTTGGACATGCATGGCTTAGGAGATCTGATTCTCACTTTGTTCTTTTTGGTTTTCACAAACGTGACTGGCCTGCTAACAAGCAGACCTTGGCCTGATGGATTAGAATGGTGATTATACATGCTTATGTACAGGCTGGACTTCCAGCTCCTGCTACCATCAAAGCCCATTCTACTCGGCCTGTTGGACCTTCTTGGGCTGCCCGCCGTGGTGCGACCCTTGAACAATTGTGCAAGGCGGCTACATGGTCCTCAGTGAACACGTTCATAAGGTTCTATGCCTTCAATACTTCCACCTCCCAGGATACCTCCTGTGGACGACGGGTTCTTGTGCCCGCTACAGTGCATTCCCCCCCATGAGGAACTGCTTTAGGACATACCCGATGTAATTCCCTGTGGAATCACAGTGTACCCCGCTGCAGAAAAGGAGATTTATGGTAATAACTTACCTTTGTTTAATCTCTTTCTGCGAGGTACACTGGATTCCAGAGGGCGCCCACCCTGACGCACTTAGCTTCGTTGGGTTTATATGGCATTAGCCGCTGGTACCTTCTCCTGTCGTGAGAATGTGGTTATATGTGGCTACTAACTGTTGTCGTCTCTTTTACCTGCTACTGCATTGGACTGGTTAACAAAACTGAGCACAAGTGCCTGGAAGCGGGGATATAGAGTTGGCAGCGCTGTGCATCCTGGGAACAGTCAAAGCTTTTACCCTGTTGGTGCCTCGGAACAAGATTCAACTCTACACCCCCAATGTAATTCCCTGTGGAATCCAGTGTACCTCGCAGAAAGAGATTTAACAAAGGTAAGTTCTTACCATAAATCTCCTTATTGGCCCAAATATGCGAATTAAAAATTTCCAGTTGCCTAATTAATCGTTAGGGATGTGTCCAAGGGGTTCTGAACCAAGTCTGGACATTTTTACCTTGACATGGGGAATTTCCTTGACTTTACACCTGCTCCGAAGCTGCAAGATAAAGCTGTGGTCATTTTTATAGAAATTGTGGCAGCTAAAATCGAATATCAAAAACCCAGCAGCTGCTAGAAATTTTGCATACTACAGGAAAATAAATTAACACTTTCAGTTGAATATGCCCCAGAATGTCTTTGTTTTCTTATAGGGTCAGCTCTGCTCTTGAACTATGCTAGGGCTAAGCTTATACATTCCCTATTAAAGTGGAGTTTAATAGAACTAAAGACTCTAAGGGGTATATTTTTTAAAGTGCAGGTTTATGGAAGTGGAGATGTTGCCATAGCAACCAATCAGATTCTACTTACCATTTATCAAGCACCTTCTAGCATATATGGTTGATAGGGCAACATCTCCACTTCTACCAGTAATACAATATTAGCCCAGAATATCGAGCAAGTTTGGGCACCCAGTACTCACCAGCTGTTGTGGAACTACAAATCCCAGCAAGGTAGAAGCACTCATTAAAACCTCTGGTTTTACAATAACTAGAGGCTGCCAATCTACAGTGCATTTTCATCTTATTCTTTCACATTGTCTGTATTTATTTATTTTTTCATTCATATTTTTTTATTAAAAGATGCTTTCAGTAATATACATTTTATATTTTCTAAAAATAAATACAGTAGAAAATATAAATTTCATAATTACTGCCATTTACATAGTTGCAGTCATTACTTTGGGTGACCACTAGATGTCCTTGTTTCTCATTTGATGTGAAAGCAAAGCCATTGAGTTTCATTTGTGTGACTTATTCTCCCAGCCTGATATGGGAATTTGTTAGCATCTCCTGGCTTAATTTTTCAGGATTGATGTTCAATGTTTATTTATATGAGTAGTTATGCTTTCTCTGGATTTCAAGCTGTAAAACCTCATAATAACCTCACAACAATCTTACCTGTCCAAATAGCATGCCATTACATTTCAGCCTTTCTGGTATCCAACTGATTTTAGTGTGGGGGTGTAGCAGTGTCAACATGGAATAGATTGGGTCTTAATTTTATACACTGGCTGTTACCTTTGTATGCATATTACCTTGTACAGTGTCATATTTTTTACAGATTTTATATTGTGCAAATGTTTTAGGGGGTGTAGTATGGTATGCCGGCGACCAGCATACCGGCGCCGGGAGCCCGACCGCCGGCATACCGACAGTGTGGCGAGCGCAAAGGAGCCCCTTGCGGGCACGGTGGCGCGCTACGCTATTTATTCTCCCTCCAGGGGGGTCGTGGACCCCCACGAGGGAGAATAGCTGTCGGTGTGCCGGGTGTCGGGATCCCGGCACCGGTATACTGTGCGGTGGGATCCCGACATTCGGCATACTGAAGACCACCCGTTTTAGGCAGGTGTGGAAAAAATGCTGTAAAGTGAGAATGCTTTCAAAACTAGAAGTGTTAATTGTTTATTTTTATCCATTAACAAAATGCAAAGTGAATGAATAGAAGAGAACTCTAAATCAAATCAATATTTGGGGAGTATCCAATTAGAGGCGATCCATTTCCGGCAGATCAAAATGGTCGGATAGCACGATTAATGACCGATAGTCATTATCGTGGTATCCAATTAAAGGCTGTTTTGATCGGCCAAAAAAATGCATCCACGATCGTGTGATAACATATGGGATCTGGGAAAAGCTCCCGATCCCACGCGCCAGCAGGCCACTTATCACGGATTATGTTTGAGGCATTCGAACTATAATCCCTGATAATTGCCAGTATTTGGGCTAATAGGATAGCCCTCCTATTAGCAGTGGTAAAGTAGTCGCATACTCTATTTACAGTTTGTGATAAGGGAGGAACTATGGTACATAAGTGAGATTTATCAAGCCTTTCAAACAGGATAAGAGGGGCTATGGCCCATAGCAACCAGTCAGATTCTAGTTATCACTTTATAGAATGTATTAGTTACATTATAGAATCTGGTTGCTATCGGCAATGCATCCATTTGATAAACTCCCCCAATAATCTTGCCCTAGTGTGAGAACAATCAAGGAGATACACTGATTGAAATCATTTCTATTCTGTAACTGTTTACCTAATACTGCAGGCAACATTGCCCTTACTCAGGGCTGACATCCAGAATAATCAAAGGATACATTGATTCAATTTGTTGCAAATCATTTTAGATTTTGTAGCTATCTAATACATAACGCAGCATATGTAGAGAGCAGGGTCGACTCACCTACAGTATACAATCCATGACGATGATTGTATAGGTGTGTATGCTGGTCTGTTGCAGGAGTATTAGCTGATAAACCGCTTATAACGTCCCTGCAACAGTCGGGATTGGGAGGTTGCATCTTATGTGCTGTATAATATTTGGTGGTCTAACCTGATTCCATAGAAGCCCGTACACACTGATCTATATCTAGCACAGTGTGCATGGAACTCGCCGGCGGGTCAAGCTAGACACCAGAGGCAGATCTACCATTGATGCAGCAGGCGCATGGCCCCTGAGGACTAATGGGCCCGCTGCTGCCCAGACCAGTAATGAGATATCCACTAGCCCCCTCGTAGACCATTGTGAGCAATGTCTGATGAATGGCTCAGTGCAGAGAGCAGTGTGGGCCCCTACTGCCTGAGGAACCTGCCCCTTACCTTAGGTAGGCAGGGCAGAACTTGTGTGTGCCAGACTGATAGAGGAGTCCTGCCACCTGTCAGCGCTAATGATCACAGCCAGTTACTGACTATAATTAACAGACAGCTGTACATTATTCTGATTCACTGCTGTCTGTGAATTAAAGACGGCTCACAGCAGGTGTAAGACCCATACCTTCCAACATGACCCTCTCCAGAAGGAACAAAATGCTCTGTTCCTGGACTTCTCTCCTAAATTCAGATTGCCCTCACCTGTGTTGAAACACCTTTGTTATCAATTAACTTGTTCAAAACAGGTGACGACAATCAGGGGTGGATTGGGGTGGAAAACCAGCCCGGAAATGTATGGAAGCAGCCCTAATGGGGGTGGGGTCTGTTGAGGGGGGCGGGTTCCTACCTCATAGAGCCTGATTGTACGCAGTTGCTGCCTTCCTTGCCTCTTTTTCTACAGTTGTGTCTGAGACCAGGGGCAGATTGGGAAGTAAAAGTGACCCTGTACGATTTTGTAGAAGTGGCCCGACATGGGCAGCACAAGAGGAATAACATACCGTGTAGTAATGGTAGCATAACTGGATGGCAGAGTTGCTGTACTGCAGAGATAGAATAACAGAATGAATGGGGACAATGCAGTGTACTGAGTGTGGTGGGCTGCCTGTCATGTGAAGAGTGGGACCACAGACACGTAGGCCTACCAGGAATGTTCCTGGTGATCCGTATGGCCAATCCGCCCCTTGACAGCAATCCTAAATTATAAAGGAAGTCAGAGACCGAGCAGTTTGTCCCTCCTAGAAAGGGTCATGTTGGGAGGTATGCTGGCCGAGCGCCAAACTGAGGAAAGCACAAGGGGTGGGGGGGCATTACAGACAGAGAATTGAGGCCGCTGTGTTCCTATCCCCACCAAGGTACATGCCCCATGTTTCCATGCCACACAGAACATTGCGCTTGTACCCCTGTCACCCATTGCCTCTCCCTGTCACTCTCTGCCTTCCCTGACTTCTGCTTTCACCCTCTGCCTCTCTTCCGTTGTTGCCCTCGGCTTTCCCTGCCTTACACTGTTTTCTCTGCCTCTTCCTGTCACCCACTGCCATGTGACATATTGTGAACTTGGGTTGGGGTGGAGGAGGGGGGTCCAAATTATATTTTTGCATCGGGGCCCACCACTCACAAGTTCCACCACTGCACACTGGGGCCCACCACTCACAAGTTCCACCACAGCACTTGACTGATCGGGAGTGTTTACCCCAAAAATCTGTGTGATCACAAAGTGTGTACCCAGCTTTAACAGCTGCGTGCAAGACTTTTATAATCTTTTGATGAGTCATCACATTATACAATGCAGCATGGTAGGTGTAATGGTTAACATTACAGCCTCACAGCACTGAGATCTTTGCTTTGAATCCCACCAAGGCCCTATCAGTGCAGTTTGTTTGTTCTCCCCATGTTTGTGCGGGTTTTCTCCAGGTCCCACACTGCAAAAAGATATAGGGGCTAATGTACTAAGCCTTGGAGAGAGATAGTGGACAGAGACAGTTCTAGCCAATCAGCTCCTAACTTGAGGGACATGCGGTGAGGTAAATGGATCAGGAGGCACTGGCTAGTACCAGAGCCAGACTTACACACAATATATGAACCCGAGGGATAATGTGGGCATTATACACAGGTGCAGCAGTATATACATGTGGGCATTATACACAGGTGCAGCAGTATATACATGTGGGCATCATACACTGGTGCAGCAGTATATACATGGGGGCATTATACACAGGTGCAGCAGTATATACATGTGGGCATCATACACTGGTGCAGCAGTATATACATGGGGGCATTATACACAGGTGCAGCAGCATATACATGTGGGCATTATACACAGGTGCAGCAGTATATACATGGGGGCATTATACACAGGTGCAGCAGTATACACATGGGGGCATTATACACAGTTGCAGCAGTATATACATGGGGGCATTATACACAGGTGCAGCAGTATATACATGTGGGCATTATACACAGGTGCAGCAGTATATACATGGGGGCATTATACACAGGTGCAGCAGTATATACATGTGGGCATTATACACAGGTGCAGCAGTATATACATGGGGGCATTATACACAGGTGCAGCAGTATATACATGGGGGCATTATACACAGGTGCAGCAGTATATACATGGGGCATTATACACAGGTGCAGCAGTATATACATGGGGGGCATTATACACAGGTGCAGCAGTATATACATGGGGGCATTATACACAGGTGCAGCAGTATATACATGTGGGCATTATACACAGGTGCAGCAGTATATACATGGGGGCATTATACACAGGTGCAGCAGTATATACATGTGGGCATTATACACAGGTGCAGCAGTATATACATGGGGCATTATACACAGGTGCAGCAGTATATACATGGGGGCATTATACACAGGTGCAGCAGTATATACATGGGGCATTATACACAGGTGCAGCAGTATATACATGGGCATTATACACAGGTGCAGCAGTATATACATGTGGGCATTATACACAGGTGCAGCAGTATATACATGGGGGCATTATACACAGGTGCAGCAGTATATACATGTGGGCATTATACACAGGTGCCGCAGTATATACATGGGGGCATTATACACAGGTGCAGCAGTATATACATGGGGGCATTATACACAGGTGCAGCAGTATATACATGGGGGCATTATACACAGGTGCAGCAGTATATACATGGGGGCATTATACACAGGTGCAGCAGTATATACATGGGGGGCATTATACACAGGTGCAGCAGTATATACATGGGGGCATTATACACAGGTGCAGCAGTATATACATGGGGGCATTATACACAGGTGCAGCAGTATATACATGGGGGCATTATACACAGGTGCAGCAGTATATACATGGGGGCATTATACACAGGTGCAGCAGTATATACATGGGGGCATTATACACAGGTGCAGCAGTATATACATGCTGTAAATTTGGTGAGGTTTGATCAGAGATGTGTGGAAAAGCTAGACGGGGGAGGCACTGCTTCACCTGTCATAGACTTCTTACGCCAGAGTTTTGACTTTAAAATGATTAGAATAATACAAAGACGATATTTATAATATAGTCCTTGTAGTTTTCATATACTTTATGTAGTCAAAACGCTTTCATATACGTTAGTATGACAGGAAAGGCTCTGCCTGCCCTGCCTCACCCCACTGCACTTCACTGCCTAACTGCAATGTTACAGGCTGTGTTTGAGCTGGTTGATTGGTGCTTTATCTCCGTTCACTCTATCTCTCTCCAAGGCTTTGTACATAGACCCACAGTAGGATTATTTAATACTGACCAAAAACATTAGCCCTAGTATATATGAGTGTGTCTACATATGGTAGGTAGGGAATAAATATGAATATGTTTGCATTGGAATCAGTATACTGACAGCGACATCCCGTCTGTTGGAATCCTGACACCAAGTCCCCTCACGGGTTCGCTGCGCTCGCCACGCTTCGGTCCCCGTGGCTAGCTTAGATTGCCACAGGTTATATATCGCATGGACCCACCAGCCCAGTGGAGGGTGGGATTCGGCCAGCGGTATTTCACTGGCTGTCAGGATTCTTGCATCAGTCTCCTGAATGCTGTGATCCCGACAGCTGGCATTTTAACTGCATCCCATTTGTGTTATATATCTGTGTCCTATCACAGTTCCTTAGGCTGATCTGTTTTCCCAACGTTATTTACATTTTCAAAACAACTTCATCCGTTTGTGTAATCCACAGGGACATGCAGAATATTGCCAAGGTGATTGGAGCTGTCACTGACCTGTCACTTGTAATTAGGTTTTTGAAATTGATAAATCTTAGCAAGTTCTTTTCTGCCAAAGTTGTCCCAGCAGCTGCTCCAGTAGCACGTAATGAAACATGGATGATGTTGGGCTCTTACTCAGCTGTAAGTCTTTATCTTGTCTCTTAAGAAAAGTGTAATTAAATATATTTTAATATATTATGTAAAAATACATAGAATGTGCAATTCTTTTTCATTTTAAACCATTGCTTAATTTTGTCTGCATGTATTGCTGTGCTACAAGGCATGCCCTGGTTTATATTTTGGCTACATCTCTCCATATTGGTGAATATATGTATTTCTTGTGCACATTTCTTTTGAGAAATGTAGGTCCCATACCTCCCAACATGACCCTCTCCAGGAGGGACACAATGCTCTGCTCCTGGACTTCCCTCTTACTGTATGATTGCCATCATCTGTAGTGAAACGCCTTTCTTATCCATTAACCTGTTCAACACATGTGTCGGCAATCATACATTAGGAAAAAAGTCCAGAAGCAGAGCATTGTGTCCCTCCTGGAGAGGGTCATGTTGGGAGTTATGAGGTCCTAATTTACTGCCATCTCTACACAAGCCTCTATATGTAAAAGGGTGTGGTATGTTAGATAGACAAGACTTAGCAATGTCTAGGTCGACCACTATTGTTCGACAGTAAGTAGGTTGACATGGTTTCTAGGTCGACAGGGACTCTAGGTCGACATGAGTTTTTTCACTTTTTTGTGTGTCGTCCTCTCCGTACAGTGACGCGGAACCCCAATTAGTGCATCGTGTCACCTCGCATGGCTCGCGGCTTTGGGCAAAGTTACCGTTCCCAATTGTAGTCTGCGTGGATCATAAAGTATGAAAAAGTAAAAAAAAATTAAAAAGAATGTGAAAAACTTATGTCGACCTTATGTCATTTCAACCTAGAACATGTCGACCTAGAGTCCCTGTCGACCTAGAAAACATGTCGACCTACTTACTGCCGACCAATAGTGGTCGACCTAGACATTGTCGACCTAAGTCTTGTCGACCTAGAGACCTGATCCCATGTAAAAATGCTTTAACTACAATATATTCCTATACATAACAAGATGTACTTCCATTTGCCTGCAAATTATTAACTGTTTTTAAAATAAAAACTGAAAAATGTAGCATGCATAAGTATTTGACCCCTGCAGACCAGTGACGTGCGGTGAGATGAATAGCATGGGAGGCACACATGGGGAATGGGCCTGAATGCTGGGAGCCTGCCTCATCCCCTACTCCAGAGCCGGCCCTAGGCATATGCAAACTAAGCAAATACCTAGGGGCACAAGCAGATTCTGCTGATTAAAATGATATGCGGCATGCCTATGTACTGTGTGTGACTGTGGCTCTATCTGCATATGAAATGCTACGTTACAGTGTATTCCTGGAAATCACTGTAACGTAGCATTTTGTATGCAGATGCAGCCACAGTTGCACACAGAATATAGGCATGCTAATTATCATTTTAATCAGCAGAAGCTGCTTGTGCGTCCTAGCTACATAGCAGTGCAAATAAAGACACATTTTCTGCAAAAAAAGGCACCCAGTGTTAGCAGAGCTGGACGGGAGCTGCATGGCATATTGAGGCAAGATGTAAGAGGATATATCTGTATCCAAGCAAAGGCAGAGGTCACAGTGTTAGCAGCCGTGTGACCTCCCCTCACTACACTACGCTACAGTGTTGAGACTCCTACCTGCATTCCTGTGTCTTCTCTTGCTGCTACTGACTGAGCTCTGTCTACAGTGCACTTCCTGGCCCACACTCAGAGGCATGCCAGTATTAGCTCCCTTTCTATGCAGCATTACTGCCCATGGCGTGGCCACGCCCCAGCTCTGCAAGCAATGTCTGACTTTAGAACAAAGGCACAACTGTTGTTGCTTCATGTCTTGTCTCCCTGCAGCTCCAAGGATCTCCACAAAGTTGGTGACTGTTAGCTATAAAAAGGATTACAATAAACAAAACAGAGATTTATGCTGTAAGTATCTTCTTTGTATTATTCTAATAATTTTTATAGAAAATCTCAGGAGTTTGACAGGGAGATTAACAGGGGAGGCTCTGCCTTTCCTGCCTCCCCTGTTGCAGACCAGTATTTGGTAGAACCACTTTCTTTTTCATCCACTAGGGGTCACTGGAGTACTCTTGGGATATGGACCGCTTCCGCAGGAAACAGGGCACTGAATATTTAAATTTAGAACTCTCCACCCCTCCATATCCCCGAGTACCTCAGTGTTTTTTCTGTGCTCACAGCACTAACAAGGCTTGTGTGGAGTTCCCACACTTAGTTGAATATTTTATTAATTTTTCATTTTTACTTTTACATTTTTACTTTTTCCTTTTGCACTTAGCACATCCCTTCCCAGTTTCTGTAAAAACATGGGTCCGGGATAGTGCCGCTGCACGGAGAGCATGGCGTGTCGGTCCTCACAAAGAGCACCCTCACAGCCACACGCAGCCCACTGCCTACTGCAAAAGCTGGACGGAGCTTACAGATAGAAGCCCCGTCGCAGCCATGAACTGAAGAGCTGGACGGAGCTTACAGATAGAAGCCCCGTCGCAGCCATGAACTGAAAAGCTGTACGGAGCTTACAGATAGAAGCCCCGTCGCAGCCCTCCCTACAACAAGGTATGCTGGGGGGAACGGGGTGGTCAGCGCAGGCTGCCGCCCCGCTGTGTGGGGTCCGTGTTGTAATGCCGCCCGCACCCGCCGCTCATACAGCCCGCCCGCCCCAGCCGCTCCGTCCGGCCACCCCAGCCGCTCCGTCCGGCCGCCCCAGACGCTCCGTCAGCGCTGTATTGCAAGATGCCAGCGCTGAGAGGGGAACCGCCGCAGCTCGGCTAGCGATGCCGGAAGCCGCTACGCGCCGCTCCGGCCAGCCGACCTCCGCTGCTCTGCAATAAGTGTCCCTCGCCTCCCTGCAATGAGCTTCCCGGCAACGCTCCCCGCTGAGACACAGCGCTACAGGGAGTACAGGGGGAAGGTAGGGGGGGGGGGGACATGGCTGATCACAGCGCGGCTGCAAGGGGGGAAAATCTAAAGGGGAAGAATAGCCTGTATGACAGGCTGCCATATCTATAGGTGGTATTAATAGAGAGCCTATATTAAACTGCAGTCAAGAGGCATGTATTGTAACCTGCCTGTGATTATCACTGTATAATAGACTATTGAGCCTATATTAACACTGGAGGCATGTATTGTAACCTGTACTGTGATTATCAGTGTAAGCATGGCATGGGGGCCATTTTAACCATGCTTCCTGTTTCTTTCTGTTTGTAATTCCAGAACGTTCCTGCCCTACATCTCTACTCCACCGGAGGCGCAGGGGTGTTAGTGGGAATTTTGGTTCAGGTTTCACATAGGCTGGCCATGTGAACTGCACTTCGGCCATATATATATATATATATATATATATATATATATATATTACACACCTTAAGTAATAATTTTACTGAGTCGTGCAAGTGTCTGTCTTTGGCTATTGTGTTGTCTGTCTGCATAAGGAGTAAGGCACCAGCAAAGACTAAAAATAAGTTTTACTACAATGTCTACATAAATCTACCACATGTTCAGTATGTTTGGTAGGTTTCCACTCCGGAAGCCAGTTCATTCCCAGATCCTATGTTAAGCAAATGTAATGGCTTGGTTGGCAATTCAAATTGACCGCCGCTCGACAGGAGCGGCAAGATCGGAGTCTCGGAAGTTACTCCGCCAGCTCTAACGGAGGAGTCTCAGCCTTTGCAAAGGTCCAACTTCACTTTGGGTAACAGGGTGTTAATTTAATTGGTCTTATAATTTAACCATTTCTGCTATGTTGCAGTCTGACAATTCTATGTCAAACCTCACGGCGCTAAATAAGGGTGAGGAGGGTATATTAGACCAGCAGTCAGATAGTGCGGGTTTTGACAACCAGACATTGATAATGACCAGTGCGTCAGTCTCTGAAGTTTACAGAGACTAAGGAGCCTCTAACATATAATCCGTCGTATTTACTAAACGACAGATCTTCAATGGGCTTCTTATTTAGGATATCTTACTAAGATTTAAGTCTATTTACCTGTTTCCACACAGTGACATCTACGTTGGAGAATCCGCCATTGGTGAATTCGTCTGTGTCAAACCTTATAAAGACCCAAGATACATTTGGGTCACTAGGGCGCTCTATGTATGGAAACAATGACGATCACGTTATACTTATCGTTAATCAAATCTGAGAAGCTGCTGAGTATCTCGGTACAGCTTCTGCTGCCGGCTGTTAGCTCGCTTCTCGCTTTTCATCGTCGCTAGTTACAGCACGACAAGGACTCTGCTCTGGCTGCGTTCTTGGCAAGCGGAGTCAGAGGTCAAAAGAATACGGTGGCCAGAAGTTGTTTGGTCCTAAATTTGACAAATGCATTTCTCAGGCCAAGGCGGGGGGGGGGGGGGGGGGAGTCTAGTTTCCCGCCATTGCCTCCTCCGGTATCAAGACGGAAATACTCTGGTCCGGCGTTTAAATCCTTTAGACTTCAGTCTTTTCAAGGGCGCTAAAGTCACCAACAAGCAGTGGCTTGACGGGCTCCCAGCCCATCTCGGATTTCCAATTGTGGGAGCGCGCCTTTAGACGTTACATTTGCCGGGTTTCCAGACATCCACTGATGGATGTATCCGCTATTTAGTGTTAAAAGAAAGCTGTCTCCCGCCACTGCGTTTTTTCAAGACAGGACTGCCTCTGTCGGACGACAAGAAGGCGTTTTGGCAGGTTGCCATTCAGTCTCTGCTGGATTCAGCAGTTTTTAATTCCAGGCCTGGTACACCAACAAGGTCAGGGTTATTATTCACGTCTGTTTGTGGTACCGAAGCCGGAGGGCTCCGTCACAGTCTCAATCAGTAAGTCGCTTACTACAGATTGAAGATGGAATTTCTGCAGTCAGTATTTGCAGATTTGGAGCCACAAGATTGCATGATTGCGCTTGATCTCCAGGATGCGTACTTACACATTCCGGTTTGGTCACCTCTTCAGAGGTTCTTGCGTTTTGCAATACGCCACAACCATTAACAGTTTCAGGCTCTACCGTTTGGCCTCTCGTCAGCGCCTCGGGTATTCACCAAAGTGATGTTTGTGATGATAGCTCATTTCAGATCTCTGGCAGTGACAATCGTTCCATACTTAGACGATCTGCTCATAAGAGCTCCGTCTCAACAGATGCTCCTCCTACTTGCGCTGCTAACGTACACCACGGTTGCAGTGTCAACTTCAAGAAATCGCATCTAATTCCGTCTCAATGACTTCAATTCCTAGGTATGATTCCAAATACGGTAAATCAAAGTATTTACCTACTACACCAGAAAGTACAGATTATACGCCATCTGGTACAATTAGTGCTCAAGCCACGCACACTATCGGTACATTTGTGTATTCGCCTAATAGGAACAATGGTGGTGGCTTTCGAAGCGCTTCAGTTCGGAGGTTTTCACTCGCGTCCATTTCAACAGCAGTGGTCGCCCTCGCATAGGCATATTCCCCACAGGGGGAGGTTGTCGCCAGGGGCGACGGTGTCTCTACTCTGGGCGAGAGTCTCAGAAGTTGGGGAGTTGTAGTTTAAAATGGTCAGCGACAGAGTCTCTAGGCGGATCACGACAGATTGCTGTCTATAAATGTCCTGGAACTTCGTGCAATTTACAATGCACTACATGCTTCACTCTCAGACTGTCCAAGTGCAGTCAGACAACGCGACGGCAGTCGCATACATCAACAACCAGGGAGGAACGAGAAGCTGCATGGCAAGTAGCTCGAATCCTCAATTGCCCAGAATACCACCAGGTGATATACAAACGCCCCAGTATGTGTCCAGAACGAGAGATCCAAGGGCAGTGGCGGTGGATGCTCTCACAATCGCGTGGCCGTACAGCCTCGTGTATCTGTTTCCACCGTTTTCCGCTGCTCTCTCAGTTGCTAAAACGGATCAAAAGAGAGTCTGTCACAGTCATACTAGTGATGCCTCATTGGTCTCGGAGAGCTTGGTTCTCGGATCTCCGCGGACTACTCGCAGACGATCCTTGCCCGCTCCTACTACGTCCAGACCTGTTACAACAGGGTCCGTTCTTTTACCCTGATTTAGCGCGGCTGCGTTTGACGGGGTGGCTGTTGAGACCGCCCTCTTAAGAAGAGAGGGCATTACAGTATCGGTTATACCAACCATGTTACGAGCTAGGAAGCCGGTTACGGCAGCTCATTATTACAGAATTTGGCGTGCCTATATAGGTTGGTGTGAAGCTCGGAAGTTTTCCGACATCATCTTTCAAGTTATCCCGTCTTTTGTTATTTTTGCAGACGGGGTTAGATGGAGGACTGCGTTTATCTACACTAAAGGTGCAGGTATCTGCGTTGTCAATTTATTTTCAAAGACAACTGGCTCTATTGCCGTCAGTACACGCTTTTCTACAAGGTGTCCTCAGAGTACAGCCTCCAGTCATTCCACCTACAGCGCCATGGGACTTGAATCTGGTTTTACATTTATTACAGTCTTCATATTTTGAACCCTTACAGCAAGTGGATATAAAGTTTCTCACTTGGAAAACAATTTTTCTTCTAGCCTTAGCTTCAGCAAAGCGTGTTTCAGATTTGGGTGCCTTGTCATGCAAGCCACCGTATTTGGTGTTTCCTGATGACAGAGCGGAACTTCGGACGAATCCCGCTTTCTTACCAAAGGTAGTGTCATCTTTTCACATCAATCAACCAATAGTAGTTCCTGTGTTGACAGCACATTCTGGAACTCTGAATGTGGTACACGCATTACGCGTTTATGTGTCCCGAACGTCTACAGTTCGTAATACGGATACGTTGTTTGTTCTCTATGATGCTGCCAAGTGGGGTTGGCCAGCTTCTCAGCAGACCTTATCCAGATGGATAAAACTGACTATACGTCAGGCTTGCCTTAAGGCTAGGTTACAGTCGCCTACATCAGTAATAGCTCATCCCACAGGTTCTGTGGGAACTTCATGGCCAGCTGGTCGGGGAGCTTCTACGACGCAGCTTTGCCGTGCGGCTACATGGTCTTCAGTGCACACGTTTGTGCGCTTTTACAAGTTTGATACGTTTGCGGCATCAGCATCTAGCTTTGGCCGCATAGTGTTACAGGTGTCAAACAGCTCTCCCGCCCACGGGGGAAGCTTTGGTACGTCCCAAGAGTACTCCAGTGACCCCTAGTGGATGAAAAAGAAAATAGGATTTTGGTACTTACCAGGTAAATCCTTTTCTTTGAATCCATAGGGGGCACTGGACGCCCACCCAGAGCAGTTTTACCTGGTTTGTATTAAGCTCAGGGGATCTTATGGTAACACATTTTCACCGACTAGTTCAAATTATAAGGTTCTATCGGTTATGGTGTCAACTGTTTAGTTGTCAGCAACGTTATGTGTCAACTTTGTTGTTGTCCGTTATGTTATATGTAATTCTCCATTGTCAACCTCTCTATAGTTCCTGTTCGGCTCAGTAAAAAACACTGAGGTACTCGGGGATATGGAGGGGTGGAGAGTTCTAAATTTAAATATTCAGTGCCCTGTTTCCTGCGGAAGCCGTCCATATCCCAAGAGTACTCCAGTGCCCCCTATGGATTCAAAGAAAAGGATTTACCTGGTAAGTACCAAAATCCTATTTTTTGCTGCAATAACAGCTTTAAGCCTGTTGGGGTAAGTTTCTACCATTTCTGCACAATGGGAATGATCATTGCCCATTTGTCCTTCCAGATTTGCTTCAGGTTGGTTGGATGATATGGTACATGTGACACAGATTCTCAATTAGATTGGGATCTGGATTGATTTGGCCATTGTAGAACACTCACTTGTTAGCCTTGAGCTTGGGATTGATGTTCTTTTGAAAGCTTTCTAGCAGACTGAAGCAGGTTGTCTTACAGTGTACCTCTTATTTTGCAACATCCATCCAGCCTTCAATTTTAACAAGATGCCCTACTGAGGAAAGAATACCCCCACAATATGGTGCTGCCACCCCTATATGTCACTGTTTAGATGGTGTTTGCTGAGGAATGAGCAGTGTTTGCTCCGTGCCACACATAGGGGCATAAGTATTAAGCCTGGAGAAGTGATGAAGTAATAGTGATAACACACCAACCAATCATTACGGGTCTGAAAAAGGACAGTTAGGAGCTGATTGGCCACAGTATTATCACCTTCCACTTATCACTGCTTTATCACTTCTCCAGGCTTAATACTGTACATCTGCCCCATAATATTTTGAATTGGGGCTAAAAATCTCCATTTTTGTCTCATCTGACCCTAAAACCTTATCCCACATTATAGCTGGCTACTGAAGTTTTCCGGCAAGCTCCTGACTTGCTTTGATGTGGGTTTTCTTCAGTCATGACTTTATTGCCCCCATCCCACCCAGGACAGAATGTACTTGTCACCATCCGTGTTGGCCCATGTCACTGACTGCCTCGACAGTTTCATGTTGGATGATGTCCTCTCACCAACGTAAACTTAATCTCTTGAAAGCAGTTACCGGTTAACAAGTATTACCTTCCTGTTATCTATATCGTAAATGCAACAAGCCCGACCTGGGTGTCATCCTTGAATTTTCCTTTATTCCTCACATTCAAGCTGTTTCCAACTCCTGTTACATATATTCAAAATATGTATTCAGAATACACACATATCGCACCAAAGGGCTAATTCATACCTGATCGCTAGGGTGCGTTTTTTGCATCCCTGCGATCAGGTAGTCGCCGCCTACAGGGGGAGGGGAAATCGCTGTGCAGGGGTGCGATCGCATGTGCAGGAGAGCTGCACAAACAGAAGATTGTGCAGTGTCTGCACAGCCCAGGACTTACTCTTCCAGTGCAATGATCGGGGCCGGAGCTGACATCAGAAACTTTCCCTCCAAACGCATGGTCCCTCCTGCGTTTCTCTGGACACTCCTTAAAAACAGCCAGTTGCCGCCAACAAACGGCCTCTTCCTGTCAGTCACCTTGCAATCGCCCGTGCAATTGCTTTTTTTGCACCATCCCGTCACCCACCGATCCCCGTTGCTGCAGACCGATGCACCTGCGCATTGCGGTGCATACGCATGCGCAATTCAGACCTGATCGCAGCCTAGCTATCCGGTCTGAATTAGGCACCAAGTGCATATCTAGATAGGAGGATGCCCGTGCGCATCCTCCGTCCGGGACCCCTCCTCTCTTGCCGTCAACAGCGTATTAGAGTCTGAGCACTAGGAGCTAAGACTCTAGTACACATGCTCAGATCTCCAGTAAAATGGCGCAGCATACAGTTTCCTGGTGATTTCTCCACTACGCATTTGCAAAATAGCAGGAAAATGGGCACTCACCATTTTCCCGGGGACTTACGGAGTGCTGCAGCCACCAACAGGGGACTCAGAGAGGTGAGTATTTAAGAAGAAATGGGTGCATAGTGTGTGGTGTGGGCCCTCCTGGACTCAGAGGCCCATGTGCACCACACACACTGAATCTATTAGATAGTTACACCGCTGTGCCACACATTACACACTTAATAACTCTAATCCTTGCACTCATTATATCCTGCATTGATTATTACAATAGCATCCTTACTTATCTTCCCTTGAACAGACTTTGAGCCATACAATCTTTCTCTGAATGCAGCAGGCAGGCTGATTTTCCTTGCAAAATACTCTGTTGCTGTTGCTGTACTCTGTCAGTCCTTACGTTGGCTACCAGTGCCTTATCGAATCCAACATAAATACTTTAGCTAACATGCAAGGCCATAAACAACATTACACCAACATACATCTCTTCTTTCATCCCAAATCTCACAGCTTGACCTCTCTGCTCTGCCCAAGATCTGCATCTTTCATCCACACTCATTACCTGCTCCTGCTCTGGGTGATGCCCTCCCACACACAGCTAGACTCTCTTCTGGTCTCCAGACTTTCCCTGAGGCGTCCACTGAAACCTCTCCTCTTCAGGAAAGCTTATCAAGTTCCAGAACCACCTACGTAAGCTCAATAGACTATTTTATCCAATTAGCTGACCTTTATAAAGTCCAAACATAACGTAACCTACTGTACAGTATGTTCTCCATCTACACCCACACAAACTAACTCCATGGCAACATTGCTGTGTGACTGGACCGTACAGCCCACCAAGAACATTAGCAATCCGGCTGGACCATTTCAAATATGTAGTCATTGTGCCTCTTCCAGCATCAGTTGCAAATGTAAATTCTCACCCAATGGGCCTAATTCATACCTGATCCCTGCTGGGCATTTTCGCACAGCAGGCAATCAGGTCTGAACTGCGCATGCGCCAGTGCCGCAGTCCATCTCAGCCCCGCGAATCCGCAGTTCATCTCAGCCCTGCGATCGCCTCTGCTTGTTTGTCCGCCGTTTTGAGGTGCGCAGTCCGGGCAACGCAGGTATGCCTGGACCGTGCGGGGGGCGGGCCGCGGTGGCTGCGTGATGTCACACAGAGCCGCTGCGACCCGGACAGCGACAGACCGCTCCCTGCCAGCGTGCAGGAGCTGCGCAGGTAGGGAGCTACTCCTCAAGTACAAAAGCATCGCTGCTGTGCGATGCTTTTGTACTTGTGGGCGGGAGAAGGGGGTGCTGAGCGTCCCCCCGCATGTCTGAGTGACTGATCGTAGCCGTGCAAAATTTTGCACGGCTACGATCAGGTCTGAATTAGGCCCAATGAGCGATTATCAGCACACTGTACATGCGTACACAACCATACACAAGACAGTGCACACACGCCATGTCTGGTTTTTGTGGTTGTACATACTGTAGGTATCTGTGAACACAATAGCAATCACATTTAACAACGATACAAAGGAGTGGTGGTGACATGTCAGTGGGTACACAGTTTCTGCGATGCGGGACATGAAGTGGGTGTTGTAATCGCAATCAGTGGCAAACGCAGGATTTCTAGAGGGGGGTTTCCAAGTGCAATCTACAATCTCCCACTATGCGAAACATGGAATACAGTATTAATATAACACCATAGATTGTATGTAGTATAGGCTGTATCAATTATATTTAAATACTATAAATAAGATAACTGGTCGGGAAAATGTTAAACATACTATAATAAATATCCAAACATAATAGAACCAGTACTGCACTTTCTAAGCACACATTCTCCCACCTCATGGTAAGGTTCCTCTCTCTTCTTCCTGGTAGATACTCTCTGGTCCAGTGCACTGATTAAGGACTCACACACAGCAAACTTGGTAAAAGAACTGCACAATGTGGCAGCAACTCTAGTAATTGTATTATATACCATTGCTATTGTCCTAATTTGAGACACTTTCCAAGGGGAGGGAGGTTTCTGGGCAACCAGAACCCCCCCTTCCTGTGCTTGCCTATGGCAATATAAGCAAAACAGATTGCAGGAATTACAAACAGATCAATAACACAGGCTGAGTAGCTAGAGAGCTGTGGAATGATGGCAGCAACACAAGTTCTAACACAAGTTACTAACAAACCTGAATAAGACCCTTGGCCAATGCTCTAATACCCCTTTCACACCGCAAAAATAACCCGGTATCGACCCGGCATATCGCCGGGTCGACACGGATCAGCGTGCGGTGTGAAAGCGCCATGTCGGAAATCCCGGGTCGCCTGACCCGGCAATTCAACCCGGGAATAAAGCAGTGTTATTCCCGGGTTGAATACCGGGTCAATGGCAGCGTAAACGGGCTCCCGGGTCGATGCAACCTGGGACTCGTTCACTACAACAAGGAGAGGCGGCGCGGAGATGATCTCATCTCCCAGCACCAACTCCGCCCCCACTTCCGGCCCCACCCCCCTGCCGCTATGGCATCCCGCCCCGGCATATTGCCAGGTCAGGGAAGCCAGCAGCAGCCTCCAATGCCAGATTCCACCCGGGAAGGACCTGTTTCCAATTCCCGTGTCGGATCCGGCATTGGCGGTGTGAAAGGGGTATAACTCTGTTAATCTAATAACCACAGGCTGGTAAAGGGTTACTGATAGTTCTATATACGCATAAGGGTATATGCGTATGCTGTACAAAGTTACGTATCTGCAACTCTTTGCTTTGATATTTGCTATAATGTGTTTTCTTTCGGATCAGCACCTTGTTGTCGCAGATACATTTTACTTGCACAATTTTACACTATTTACAGGAGGATACATTTATTTGGATGGCACACAGTTATATATTGCATGAGTCTTTTCCTGATAAAAATCATTTGTTACATGGAATTTCATTGAATTGTTCATTTGTTTTCATGGAATTGTTCATTTGTTTACCATGGATATGGTTACCCCTTGTCCGTGACCTTTTGGCACCAGATGTGCTTTATAGATGGGGTATAAAATAGATCATGCTGCACGGGTGTGGTATAGAATATCTACAATGTCTAGGGTCACCCCATATGTTCCATTACCACAGAAAGCAATACTGTTACCTAGAGATGAGCGGGTTCGGTTTCTCTGAATCCGAACCCGCCAGAACTTCATGTTTTTTTTCACGGGTCCGAGCGACTCAGATCTTCCCGCCTTGCTCGGTTAACCCGAGCGCGCCCGAACGTCATCATGACGCTGTCGGATTCTCGCGAGGCTCGGATTCTATCGCGAGACTCGGATTCTATATAAGGAGCCGCGCGTCGCCGCCATTTTCACACGTGCATTGAGATTGATAGGGAGAGGACGTGGCTGGCGTCCTCTCCATTTAGATTATAAGAGACTGAGAGAGATTTACTGGAGCTGACTAGGAGGAGTACTGTTACTGTAGAAGTGTAGAGACTGAGTGGAGAGAGTTTACTAGTGAGGACAGTGCAGTTTACTTTATAATCCGTTCTCTGCCTGAAAAAAGCGATACACAGCACACAGTGACTCAGTCACATACCATATCTGTGTGCACTGCTCAGGCTCAGGCCAGTGTGCTGCATCATCTATTATCTATATATAATATTATATATATCTGTCTGACTGCTCAGCTCACACAGCTTATAATTGTGGGGGAGACTGGGGAGCACTACTGCAGTGCCAGTTATAGGTTATAGCAGGAGCCAGGAGTACATAATATATTATATAGTGAGTGACCACCAGACACACAGTGCAGTTTATTTAATATATCCGTTCTCTGCCTGAAAAAAGCGATACACACAGTGACTCAGTCAGTCACATACCATATCTGTGTGCACTGCTCAGGCTCAGGCCAGTGTGCTGCATCATCTATTATCTATATATAATATTATATATATCTGTCTGACTGCTCAGCTCACACAGCTTATAATTGTGGGGGAGACTGGGGAGCACTACTGCAGTGCCAGTTATAGGTTATAGCAGGAGCCAGGAGTACATAATATATTATATAGTGAGTGACCACCAGACACACAGTGCAGTTTATTTAATATATCCGTTCTCTGCCTGAAAAAAGCGATACACACAGTGACTCAGTCAGTCACATACCATATCTGTGTGCACTGCTCAGGCTCAGGCCAGTGTGCTGCATCATCTATTATCTATATATAATATTATATATATCTGTCTGACTGCTCAGCTCACACAGCTTATAATTGTGGGGGAGACTGGGGAGCACTACTGCAGTGCCAGTTATAGGTTATAGCAGGAGCCAGGAGTACATAATATATTATATAGTGAGTGACCACCAGACACACAGTGCAGTTTATTTAATATATCCGTTCTCTGCCTGAAAAAAGCGATACACACAGTGACTCAGTCAGTCACATACCATATCTGTGTGCACTGCTCAGGCTCAGGCCAGTGTGCTGCATCATCTATATATATTATATATCTGTCTGACTGCTCAGCTCACACAGCTTATAATTGTGGGGGAGACTGGGGAGCACTACTGCAGTGCCAGTTATAGGTTATAGCAGGAGCCAGGAGTACATATTATATTAAAATTAAACAGTGCACACTTTTGCTGCAGGAGTGCCACTGCCAGTGTGACTGACCAGTGACCTGACCACACTGACCACCAGTATAGTTAGTAGTATACTTATATTGTGATTGCCTGAAAAAGTTAAACACTCGTCGTGTGACTTCACTTGTGTGTTTTTTTTTTTTTTATTCTATAAAAATAAAACTCATTCTGCTGACAGACAGTGTCCAGCAGGTCCGTCATTATATAATATATAATATATACCTGTCCGGCTGCAGTAGTGATATATATATATTTTTTATATCATTTATCATCCAGTCGCAGCAGACACAGTACGGTAGTTCACGGCTGTGGCTACCTCTGTGTCTCTGCACTCGGCAGGCAGTCCGTCCATAATTGTAATACCACCTAACCGTGGATTTTTTTCATTCTTCTTTATACATACATAGTTACATAGACATCTTCTCTTTATCAACCAGTCTATATTAGCTGCAGACACAGTACAGTACGGTAGTTCACGGCTGTGGCTACCTCTGTGTCTGCACTCGGCAGGCAGTCCGTCCATAATTGTATACCACCTAACCGTGGTTTTTTTTCATTCTTCTTTATACATACATAGTTACATAGACATCTTCTCTTTATCAACCAGTCTATATTAGCTGCAGACACAGTACAGTACGGTAGTTCACGGCTGTGGCTACCTCTGTGTCTGCACTCGGCAGGCAGTCCGTCCATAATTGTATACCACCTAACCGTGGATTTTTTTCAGTCTTCTTTATACATACATAGTTACATAGACATCTTCTCTTTATCAACCAGTCTATATTAGCTGCAGACACAGTACAGTACGGTAGTTCACGGCTGTGGCTACCTCTGTGTCTGCAGTCGGCAGGCAGTCCATAATTGTATACTAGTATCCATCTCCATTGTTTACCTGAGGTGCCTTTTAGTTGTGCCTATTAAAATATGGAGAACAAAAATGTTGAGGTTCCAAAATTAGGGAAAGATCAAGATCCACTTCCACCTCGTGCTGAAGCTGCTGCCACTAGTCATGGCCGAGACGATGAAATGCCAGCAACGTCGTCTGCCAAGGCCGATGCCCAATGTCATAGTACAGAGCATGTCAAATCCAAAACACCAAATATCAGAAAAAACCTAAAATAAAATTGTCGGAGGAGAAGCGTAAACTTGCCAATATGCCATTTACCACACGGAGTGGCAAGGAACGGCTGAGGCCCTGGCCTATGTTCATGGCTAGTGGTTCAGCTTCACATGAGGATGGAAGCACTCAGCCTCTCGCTAGAAAAATGAAAAGACTCAAGCTGGCAAAAGCAGCACAGCAAAGAACTGTGCATTCTTCGAAATCCCAAATCCACAAGGAGAGTCCAATTGTGTCGGTTGCGATGCCTGACCTTCCCAACACTGGACGTGAAGAGCATGCGCCTTCCACCATTTGCACGCCCCCTGCAAGTGCTGGAAGGAGCACCCGCAGTCCAGTTCCTGATAGTCAGATTGAAGATGTCAGTGTTGAAGTACACCAGGATGAGGAGGATATGGGTGTTTCTGGCGCTGGGGAGGAAATTGACCAGGAGGATTCTGATGGTGAGGTGGTTTGTTTAAGTCAGGCACCCGGGGAGACACCTGTTGTCCGTGGGAGGAATATGGCCGTTGACATGCCAGGTGAAAATACCAAAAAAATCAGCTCTTCGGTGTGGAGGTATTTCACCAGAAATGCGGACAACAGGTGTCAAGCCGTGTGTTCCCTTTGTCAAGCTGTAATAAGTAGGGGTAAGGACGTTAACCACCTCGGAACATCCTCCCTTATACGTCACCTGCAGCGCATTCATAATAAGTCAGTGACAAGTTCAAAAACTTTGGGTGACAGCGGAAGCAGTCCACTGACCAGTAAATCCCTTCCTCTTGTAACCAAGCTCACGCAAACCACCCCACCAACTCCCTCAGTGTCAATTTCCTCCTTCCCCAGGAATGCCAATAGTCCTGCAGGCCATGTCACTGGCAATTCTGACGAGTCCTCTCCTGCCTGGGATTCCTCCGATGCATCCTTGCGTGTAACGCCTACTGCTGCTGGCGCTGCTGTTGTTGCCGCTGGGAGTCGATGGTCATCCCAGAGGGGAAGTCGTAAGCCCACTTGTACTACTTCCAGTAAGCAATTGACTGTTCAACAGTCCTTTGCGAGGAAGATGAAATATCACAGCAGTCATCCTACTGCAAAGCGGATAACTGAGGCCTTGGCATCCTGGGTGGTGAGAAACGTGGTTCCGGTATCCATCATTACTGCAGAGCCAACTAGAGACTTGTTGGAGGTACTGTGTCCCCGGTACCAAATACCATCTAGGTTCCATTTCTCTAGGCAGGCGATACCGAAAATGTACACAGACCTCAGAAAAAGAGTCACCAGTGTCCTAAAAAATGCAGCTGTACCCAATGTCCACTTAACCACGGACATGTGGACAAGTGGAGCAGGGCAGGGTCAGGACTATATGACTGTGACAGCCCACTGGGTAGATGTATGGACTCCCGCCGCAAGAACAGCAGCGGCGGCACCAGTAGCAGCATCTCGCAAACGCCAACTCTTTCCTAGGCAGGCTACGCTTTGTATCACCGGTTTCCAGAATACGCACACAGCTGAAAACCTCTTACGGCAACTGAGGAAGATCATCGCGGAATGGCTTACCCCAATTGGACTCTCCTGTGGATTTGTGGCATCGGACAACGCCAGCAATATTGTGTGTGCATTAAATATGGGCAAATTCCAGCACGTCCCATGTTTTGCACATACCTTGAATTTGGTGGTGCAGAATTTTTTTAAAAACGACAGGGGCGTGCAAGAGATGCTGTCGGTGGCCAGAAGAATTGCGGGACACTTTCGGCGTACAGGCACCACGTACAGAAGACTGGAGCACCACCAAAAACTACTGAACCTGCCCTGCCATCATCTGAAGCAAGAAGTGGTAACGAGGTGGAATTCAACCCTCTATATGCTTCAGAGGTTGGAGGAGCAGCAAAAGGCCATTCAAGCCTATACAATTGAGCACGATATAGGAGGTGGAATGCACCTGTCTCAAGTGCAGTGGAGAATGATTTCAACGTTGTGCAAGGTTCTGATGCCCTTTGAACTTGCCACACGTGAAGTCAGTTCAGACACTGCCAGCCTGAGTCAGGTCATTCCCCTCATCAGGCTTTTGCAGAAGAAGCTGGAGGCATTGAAGAAGGAGCTAAAAGGGAGCGATTCCGCTAGGCATGTGGGACTTGTGGATGCAGCCCTTAATTCGCTTAACAAGGATTCACGGGTGGTCAATCTGTTGAAATCAGAGCACTACATTTTGGCCACCGTGCTCGATCCTAGATTTAAAGCCTACCTTGGATCTCTCTTTCCGGCAGACACAAGTCTGCTGGGGTTGAAAGACCTGCTGGTGACAAAATTGTCAAGTCAAGCGGAACGCGACCTGTCAACATCTCCTCCTTCACATTCTCCCGCAACTGGGGGTGCGAGGAAAAGGCTCAGAATTCCGAGCCCACCCGCTGGCGGTGATGCAGGGCAGTCTGGAGCGACTGCTGATGCTGACATCTGGTCCGGACTGAAGGACCTGACAACGATTACGGACATGTCGTCTACTGTCACTGCATATGATTCTCTCAACATTGATAGAATGGTGGAGGATTATATGAGTGACCGCATCCAAGTAGGCACGTCACACAGTCCGTACTTATACTGGCAGGAAAAAGAGGCAATTTGGAGGCCCTTGCACAAACTGGCTTTATTCTACCTAAGTTGCCCTCCCACAAGTGTGTACTCCGAAAGAGTGTTTAGTGCCGCCGCTCACCTTGTCAGCAATCGGCGTACGAGGTTACATCCAGAAAATGTGGAGAAGATGATGTTCATTAAAATGAATTATAATCAATTCCTCCGCGGAGACATTGACCAGCAGCAATTGCCTCCACAAAGTACACAGGGAGCTGAGATGGTGGATTCCAGTGGGGACGAATTGATAATCTGTGAGGAGGGGGATGTACACGGTGATATATCGGAGGGTGAAGATGAGGTGGACATCTTGCCTCTGTAGAGCCAGTTTGTGCAAGGAGAGATTAATTGCTTCTTTTTTGGGGGGGGTCCAAACCAACCCGTCATATCAGTCACAGTCGTGTGGCAGACCCTGTCACTGAAATGATGGGTTGGTTAAAGTGTGCATGTCCTGTTTTGTTTATACAACATAAGGGTGGGTGGGAGGGCCCAAGGACAATTCCATCTTGCACCTCTTTTTTCTTTTCTTTTTCTTTGCATCATGTGCTGATTGGGGAGGGTTTTTTGGAAGGGACATCCTGCGTGACACTGCAGTGCCACTCCTAGATGGGCCCGGTGTTTGTGTCGGCCACTAGGGTCGCTAATCTTACTCACACAGTCAGCTACCTCATTGCGCCTCTTTTTTTCTTTGCGTCATGTGCTGTTTGGGGAGGGTTTTTTGGAAGGGACATCCTGCGTGACACTGCAGTGCCACTCCTAGATGGGCCCGGTGTTTGTGTCGGCCACTAGGGTCGCTAATCTTACTCACACAGCTACCTCATTGCGCCTCTTTTTTTCTTTGCGTCATGTGCTGTTTGGGGAGGGTTTTTTGGAAGGGCCATCCTGCGTGACACTGCAGTGCCACTCCTAGATGGGCCCGGTGTTTGTGTCGGCCACTAGGGTCGCTAATCTTACTCACACAGCTACCTCATTGCGCCTCTTTTTTTCTTTGCGTCATGTGCTGTTTGGGGAGGGTTTTTTGGAAGGGACATCCTGCGTGACACTGCAGTGCCACTCCTAGATGGGCCCAGTGTTTGTATCGGCCACTAGGGTCGCTTATCTTACTCACACAGCGACCTCGGTGCAAATTTTAGGACTAAAAATAATATTGTGAGGTGTGAGGTATTCAGAATAGACTGAAAATGAGTGTAAATTATGGTTTTTGAGGTTAATAATACTTTGGGATCAAAATGACCCCCAAATTCTATGATTTAAGCTGTTTTTTAGTGTTTTTTGAAAAAAACACCCGAATCCAAAACACACCCGAATCCGACAAAAAAAATTCGGTGAGGTTTTGCCAAAACGCGTTCGAACCCAAAACACGGCCGCGGAACCGAACCCAAAACCAAAACACAAAACCCGAAAAATTTCAGGCGCTCATCTCTACTGTTACCCCAAGGCTGACACTCTCCCCTGATTGCACTGCTGGAAGACTTTTGGACATGTACTTTGGATCGTTCTCTATTTTTCATGTTCTTATATTTGTACAGATTGTACTTGTATATTCTAAAACTTTTGGAGACAAATATCAATAAAGAATTGTGTATATTCATAAAAACTAAATCCTTCTGCATAGCAGTGCTTGTCAGCTCCATCACTATCATATCCGGAGGTCAGACACTTCCAACAGCTGATTAAAAAGATTATATTAATTCCATTATTTATCATCTTCTCAGTGTGAAAATGCGCCCTGGGAAATTTCTGCCAGTAAATGCAGAGACATCTTCTCATCTCCGATCCCTTTTGTGTGAACTTAAAAGATTCTTATTAGGTCAGCCCAGCTTGCTGCTGGCCGTGTATGGCTCTGCAGGGGGGCTGTACTACTACTGTCAGCTTTGATAGAATTGCTGGGATCTTACTATAGCCATTAAGACACATATAGTGTACATCTGTTGAAGCATGACACTGTGGTGTATGAGTGTAATTTCCATAAAATCATATATTTATTCATGCTGAATATTTTCAAGATTGTAGACTTGTGAGTGTAGAATAGAACAAATTCTAACTAGCATTAAAAGTAAGCCTTATGCTGAAAATATGACTACAAGCCTAATGCGGAACACAGTATTGCAGGGAATACAGTATTGTGCAACTGGTTCCTTTTTGAGGGTGACCCCAAAACCCCCACCGCAGTATACCTTATAATGAACAAGTTCAGAGGCAAAGGAACCATATAGGGCGAGATGTGTGGGAGGGGGGGGGGGGGGGGGAGGTGGTGGTGGGGTGGGGGGGGGGGGGGTGGTGGTGGTAGGTAGGCACATAAAGAATACCAAGGCCTGTATTATTGGGTTTTTGCAGTCCTGTGCTGCATGCAGACCCCTTTTGCAGCAGTGTGACCAGGGAAGTTAAACCCATGGGTGTGGATGGGTTTTGGAGACCTTGGTAAATGGGGATGGCAGGGCCTGCACCCAGAGACCTAGCCACCAAGAGCCACCATTGAGGTTCTGTCACTTACCCGATTGTAGATTAATATTGGCCATTATTACTGAGCATATTATGAAATGAGGTTGGAATATTACTGCTATTGCATATCTTTAATGTTGGATGGTGTGTCCGTGCTGCTGGCAGGTGCTGCTTGTCACTGTTCAGCGTGGCACTGTGTGGGTATAATTGTGGGATGGGAATGCTAGGTACACCTCAGGGGATGTAACCTGGACCATATTCTGTCAGACTTGCACAAGCCCCTTTTTTGTCAGAGCGCAATGTTGCTATATGTATGGAGGTACTCTAACAGGACCTGTTGTGTTCTCCCAATGTGTGTGATTAGTGCATGTCAGACACATGGGCTGATTCAGACGTGGACACAGATCATCATCCCATCGATACTGCATCTTTGTTCACAGAGAAGAGATCCTAATGCTGCAGCTGCTGTCTCAAATCCACCACTTGCATATAAAGACGCACCATCGGTTACACATCTATCTCACCATTGATACGCCGCCATGGCTGCGACACGCCCCCAAAACAGTTGTGACATGCCTTCGTTTGAATAAACAACCCTCTGTTACCTCTCAGAAGTGCTCACTGTCAATCATTCTGCATCCAAATCCACACTATGGGCCTGATTCCAATTGGTATGCAGTGCCGGTATTCACGTAGAGCAGCTGAGCGATAATTGGAAGACTGTGCATGCACTGCCGTTGCACTGCGCACTTGCCAAGGTACCGTTGCGATGCCATGCACAGTGAGGCTTTTTTCTCAGTGATTGACAGTAAGAGAACGTTTGAGGGTGGTAACAGGGAGTGGCAGCAAAAAATTATGGTGTCAGCATCGCAGCACTTGCAGCCTTTCCGATCATAGGCTTACTTGGGGGGGTCGTTGTTCTTCGGATTTGTGCTTAAGATGCAAATAGTTATGTAGTTCTGTAAATTTTACGATGGTTCTGGTGGGCTTCTCCATCCATTCCTGGGCGCAATTTCTCAATTCTGCAGCCTGAAAAAATGCAGCTGTGTAGGCTTTAGCATACAAATTGGAATCAGACCCTATGACCACGCTCTTGTTCTTATATTGTAATACTAAGTCCCAGCCCATCAATATATCCCAGAGGTTCCCAGAAGCTTTCCTCAAGGCACCCCAATGGTCCAGGTTTTAAATGTATCCATGCTTGGCCACAGGTGACATAATTAGCAACTAAGTCAATTTGATTTAATCATCTGTGCTGAGCCATGGATATACCTAAATCTTGGACTGTTGGGATGCCTTGGGGACCGCGTTTGTGAACCTCTGATATATCCTATAACCACTGTGTCTAATACATCGTGTCACATGTGCAATGCTACACATCTAAATCAGGCCCATAGTCTAGGTGACATTGTTTAGAAAATCACAAGAGGAAGAATCAAATAAAGTCTGAAATGAATGTGTCTATGATGTTTAAAAAAACGAGCCTGATAAAATATTATCTCTCCTTTGATTGGTTGTGCCAATTATTTCCACAGAGAAACAAAACACATTTATTTTTTAAATATCTCTGTTTATATTATTTCTCAGTGTGATACCAGATTGTAGACTTCTCTCAAACGCCCCCCCAAAAAAAATAAAAAAATAAAAATAATAATAATAATAATAAAAATACAAAAACACAAACATTATAAGCTTCACTTTGGTACACTCATAGGTTATAAATATAATTGATAATACAAAGTTGTCCTAACCGTTAATTTGGTCATAATGGATGTGAAACTCTAGTCATGAACTAGTTAAAGTTAAGAGACATTCTATATTCATGTTTCCTTACTACAGATCCCAAGCTTCCTATCAGAACAGGTTTTAAGGATATCTGTACGGGACGCATGCTGAGTTGGACGCATACCAAAGAAACCCACGTCGTTGCTGCTGCATGCGGCCAGCTTGGCATGCCCACCTACTAAGCAGCTCCTTACGGCAACAGACAACAGGCGCAGAGGTACCTGGAATACGACAGCTGCTCTGCCTTCACGCTGATGGAAAAAAAATGTCTAAAAATCTATATGCAATCTATAAGCAATTGATAGTTAATAAAGTCACACGGCGCATGTAAACTGAAAATGGAACAAGAGACATATACAAAAGGTGTGTTTTTTAAAATACAGTACACAATAAAAAAAATATCAGTAGCCTTCCCCTTTACAAGCTCACTAGGAAAAGGAAATATGGTTTACTACTGCAAGCCTGTAAATCCGCAAACAGATTGCAGCTGCAATATTGTCACATTTCAGCGGGAATTCTGAAAGCTAGTATTAGGGCTACCAGTGTTAGAGGCATGGAATCAAATGCACTGGTGGTTTTCCCCAGGGATCCCTGCAAGTAGATTTGTATATTTTTATGTGCCCGATACACAGGTCATTGCCCCTTTTACTGGTTTAAAGTAGAGATGAGCGGGTTCGGTTCCTCGGAATCCGAACCCGCCCGAACTTCATGTTTTTTTTCACGGGTCCGAGCGACTCGGATCTTCCCGCCTTGCTCGGTTAACCCGAGCGCGCCCGAACGTCATCATGACGCTGTCGGATTCTCGCGAGACTCGGATTCTATATAAGGAGCCGCGCGTCGCCGCCATTTTCACACGTGCATTGAGATTGATAGGGAGAGGACGTGGCTGGCGTCCTCTCCATTTAGATTAGAAGAGAGAGAGTGAGATTGATTTGAGACAGAGACACTTGATTTACTGGAGCTTAGGAGTACTGTAGAGAGTGCAGAGTTTAGTAGTGACTGACCACAGTGACCACCAGACAGTGCAGTTTTATTTAATATAATCCGTTCTCTGCCTGAAAAAACGATACACAGTGACTCAGTCACATACCATATCTGTGTGCACTGCTCAGCCCAGTGTGCTGCATCATCTATGTATATATCTGACTGTGCTCACACAGCTTATAATTGTGGGGGAGACTGGGGAGCAGTGCCAGTTATAGGTTATAGCAGGAGCCAGGAGTACATATTATTAAAATTAAACAGTGCACACTTTTGCTGCAGGAGTGCCACTGCCAGTGTGACTGACCAGTGACCTGACCACACTGACCACCAGTATAGTTAGTAGTATACTATATTGTGATTGCCTGAAAAAGTTAAACACTCGTCGTGTGACTTGTGTGGTGTTTTTTTTTTTATTCTATAAAAAACTCATTCTGCTGACAGACAGTGTCCAGCAGGTCCGTCATTATATAATATATACCTGTCCGGCTGCAGTAGTGATATATATATATTTTTTATATCATTATTTATCATCCAGTCGCAGCAGACACAGTACGGTAGTTCACGGCTGTAGCTACCTCTGTGTCGGCACTCGGCAGTCCATCCATAATTGTATACCACCTACCCGTGGTTTTTTTTTCTTTCTTCTTTATACATACATACTACATCTCTTTATCAACCAGTCTATATTAGCAGCAGACACAGTACAGTAGTCCACGGCTGTAGCTACCTCTGTGTCGGCACTCGGCAGTCCATCCATAATTGTATACCACCTACCCGTGGTTTTTTTTTCTTTCTTCTTTATACATACATACTACATCTTTTTATCAACCAGTCTATATTAGCAGCAGACACAGTACAGTACGGTAGTCCACGGCTGTAGCTACCTCTGTGTCGGCACTCGGCAGTCCGTCCATAATTGTATACCACCTACCCGTGGTTTTTTTTTCTTTCTTCTTTATACATACATACTACATCTCTTTATCAACCAGTCTATATTAGCAGCAGACACAGTACAGTAGTCCACGGCTGTAGCTACCTCTGTGTCGGCACTCGGCAGTCCATCCATAATTGTATACCACCTACCCGTGGTTTTTTTTTCTTTCTTCTTTATACATACATACTACATCTCTTTATCAACCAGTCTATATTAGCAGCAGACACAGTACAGTACGGTAGTCCACGGCTGTAGCTACCTCTGTGTCGGCACTCGGCAGTCCGTCCATAATTGTATACCACCTACCCGTGGTTTTTTTTTCTTTCTTCTTTATACATACATACTACATCTCTTTATCAACCAGTCTATATTAGCAGCAGACACAGTACAGTAGTCCACGGCTGTAGCTACCTCTGTGTCGGCACTCGGCAGTCCGTCCATAATTGTATACCACCTACCCGTGGTTTTTTTTTCTTTCTTCTTTATACATACATACTACATCTCTTTATCAACCAGTCTATATTAGCAGCAGACACAGTACAGTACGGTAGTCCACGGCTGTAGCTACCTCTGTGTCGGCACTCGGCAGTCCGTCCATAATTGTATACCACCTACCCGTGGTTTTTTTTTCTTTCTTCTTTATACATACTACATCTCATTATCATCCAGTCTATATTAGCAGCAGACACAGTACAGTACGGTAGTCCACGGCTGTAGCTACCTCTGTGTCGGCACTCGGCAGTCCGTCCATAATTGTATACCACCTACCCGTGTTTTTTTTTTTCTTTCTTCTTTATACATACTACATCTCATTATCAACCAGTCTATATTAGCAGCAGACACAGTACGGTAGTCCACGGCTGTAGCTACCTCTGTGTCGGCACTCGGCAGTCCGTCCATAATTGTATACCACCTACCCGTGGTTTTTTTTTCTTTCTTCTTTATACATACTACATCTCATTATCAACCAGTCTATATTAGCAGCAGACACAGTACGGTAGTCCACGGCTGTAGCTACCTCTGTGTCGGCACTCGGCAGTCCATCCATAATTGTATACCACCTACCCGTGGTTTTTTTTTCTTTCTTCTTTATACATACATACTACATCTCATTATCATCCAGTCTATATTAGCAGCAGACACAGTACAGTACAATAGTCCACGGCTGTAGCTACCTCTGTGTCGGCACTCGGCAGTCCATCCATAATTGTATACTAGTATCCATCCATCTCCATTGTTTACCTGAGGTGCCTTTTAGTTGTGCCTATTAAAATATGGAGAACAAAAATGTTGAGGTTCCAAAATTAGGGAAAGATCAAGATCCACTTCCACCTCGTGCTGAAGCTGCTGCCACTAGTCATGGCCGAGACGATGAAATGCCAGCAACGTCGTCTGCCAAGGCCGATGCCCAATGTCATAGTACAGAGCATGTCAAATCCAAAACACCAAATATCAGTAAAAAAAGGACTCCAAAACCTAAAATAAAATTGTCGGAGGAGAAGCGTAAACTTGCCAATATGCCATTTACCACACGGAGTGGCAAGGAACGGCTGAGGCCCTGGCCTATGTTCATGGCTAGTGGTTCAGCTTCACATGAGGATGGAAGCACTCAGCCTCTCGCTAGAAAACTGAAAAGACTCAAGCTGGCAAAAGCACCGCAAAGAACTGTGCGTTCTTCGAAATCCCAAATCCACAAGGAGAGTCCAATTGTGTCGGTTGCGATGCCTGACCTTCCCAACACTGGACGTGAAGAGCATGCGCCTTCCACCATTTGCACGCCCCCTGCAAGTGCTGGAAGGAGCACCCGCAGTCCAGTTCCTGATAGTCAGATTGAAGATGTCAGTGTTGAAGTACACCAGGATGAGGAGGATATGGGTGTTGCTGGTGCTGGGGAGGAAATTGACCAGGAGGATTCTGATGGTGAGGTGGTTTGTTTAAGTCAGGCACCCGGGGAGACACCTGTTGTCCGTGGGAGGAATATGGCCGTTGACATGCCTGGTGAAAATACCAAAAAAATCAGCTCTTCGGTGTGGAAGTATTTCACCAGAAATGCGGACAACATTTGTCAAGCCGTGTGTTCCCTTTGTCAAGCTGTAATAAGTAGGGGTAAGGACGTTAACCACCTCGGAACATCCTCCCTTATACGTCACCTGCAGCGCATTCATAATAAGTCAGTGACAAGTTCAAAAACTTTGGGCGACAGCGGAAGCAGTCCACTGACCAGTAAATCCCTTCCTCTTGTAACCAAGCTCACGCAAACCACCCCACCAACTCCCTCAGTGTCAATTTCCTCCTTCCCCAGGAATGCCAATAGTCCTGCAGGCCATGTCACTGGCAATTCTGACGAGTCCTCTCCTGCCTGGGATTCCTCCGATGCATCCTTGCGTGTAACGCCTACTGCTGCTGGCGCTGCTGTTGTTGCTGCTGGGAGTCGATGGTCATCCCAGAGGGGAAGTCGTAAGCCCACTTGTACTACTTCCAGTAAGCAATTGACTGTCCAACAGTCCTTTGCGAGGAAGATGAGATATCACAGCAGTCATCCTGCTGCAAAGCGGATAACTGAGGCCTTGACAACTATGTTGGTGTTAGACGTGCGTCCGGTATCCGCCGTTAGTTCACAGGGAACTAGACAATTTATTGAGGCAGTGTGCCCCCGTTACCAAATACCATCTAGGTTCCACTTCTGTAGGCAGGAGATACCGAGAATGTACACGGACGTCAGAAAAAGACTCACCAGTGTCCTAAAAAATGCAGTTGTACCCAATGTCCACTTAACCACGGACATGTGGACAAGTGGAGCAGGGCAGGGTCAGGACTATATGACTGTGACAGCCCACTGGGTAGATGTATGGACTCCCGCCGCAAGAACAGCAGCGGCGGCACCAGTAGCAGCATCTCGCAAACGCCAACTCTTTCCTAGGCAGGCTACGCTTTGTATCACCGCTTTCCAGAATACGCACACAGCTAAAAACCTCTTACGGCAACTGAGGAAGATCATCGCAGAATGGCTTACCCCAATTGGACTCTCCTGTGGATTTGTGGCATCGGACAACGCCAGCAATATTGTGTGTGCATTAAATATGGGCAAATTCCAGCACGTCCCATGTTTTGCACATACCTTGAATTTGGTGGTGCAGAATTTTTTAAAAAACGACAGGGGCGTGCAAGAGATGCTGTCGGTGGCCAGAAGAATTGCGGGACACTTTCGGCGTACAGGCACCACGTACAGAAGACTGGAGCACCACCAAAAACTACTGAACCTGCCCTGCCATCATCTGAAGCAAGAAGTGGTAACGAGGTGGAATTCAACCCTCTATATGCTTCAGAGGTTGGAGGAGCAGCAAAAGGCCATTCAAGCCTATACAATTGAGCACGATATAGGAGGTGGAATGCACCTGTCTCAAGTGCAGTGGAGAATGATTTCAACGTTGTGCAAGGTTCTGATGCCCTTTGAACTTGCCACACGTGAAGTCAGTTCAGACACTGCCAGCGTGAGTCAGGTCATTCCCCTCATCAGGCTTTTGCAGAAGAAGCTGGAGACATTGAAGGAGGAGCTAACACGGAGCGATTCCGCTAGGCATGTGGGACTTGTGGATGGAGCCCTTAATTCGCTTAACAAGGATTCACGGGTGGTCAATCTGTTGAAATCAGAGCACTACATTTTGGCCACCGTGCTCGATCCTAGATTTAAAACCTACCTTGGATCTCTCTTTCCGGCAGACACAAGTCTGCTGGGGTTGAAAGACCTGCTGGTGAGAAAATTGTCAAGTCAAGCGGAACGCGACCTGTCAACATCTCCTCCTTCACATTCTCCCGCAACTGGGGGTGCGAGGAAAAGGCTCAGAATTCCGAGCCCACCCGCTGGCGGTGATGCAGGGCAGTCTGGAGCGACTGCTGATGCTGACATCTGGTCCGGACTGAAGGACCTGACAACGATTACGGACATGTCGTCTACTGTCACTGCATATGATTCTCTCAACATTGAAAGAATGGTGGAGGATTATATGAGTGACCGCATCCAAGTAGGCACGTCACACAGTCCGTACTTATACTGGCAGGAAAAAGAGGCAATTTGGAGGCCTTGCACAAACTGGCTTTATTCTACCTAAGTTGCCCTCCCACAAGTGTGTACTCCGAAAGAGTGTTTAGTGCCGCCGCTCACCTTGTCAGCAATCGGCGTACGAGGTTACATCCAGAAAATGTGGAGAAGATGATGTTCATTAAAATGAATTATAATCAATTCCTCCGCGGAGACATTGACCAGCAGCAATTGCCTCCACAAAGTACACAGGGAGCTGAGATGGTGGATTCCAGTGGGGACGAATTGATAATCTGTGAGGAGGGGGATGTACACAGTGATATATCGGAGGATGATGATGAGGTGGACATCTTGCCTCTGTAGAGCCAGTTTGTGCAAGGAGAGATTAATTGCTTCTTTTTGGGGGGGGGTCCAAACCAACCCGTCATATCAGTCACAGTCGTGTGGCAGACCCTGTCACTGAAATGATGGGTTGGTTAAAGTGTGCATGTCCTGTTTATACAACATAAGGGTGGGTGGGAGGGCCCAAGGACAATTCCATCTTGCACCTCTTTTTTCTTTTATTTTTCTTTGCGTCATGTGCTGTTTGGGGAGGGTTTTTTGGAAGGGCCATCCTGCGTGACACTGCAGTGCCACTCCTAGATGGGCCCGGTGTTTGTGTCGGCCACTAGGGTCGCTTATCTTACTCACACAGTCAGCTACCTCATTGCGCCTCTTTTTTTCTTTGCGTCATGTGCTGTTTGGGGAGGGTTTTTTGGAAGGGCCATCCTGCGTGACACTGCAGTGCCACTCCTAGATGGGCCCGGTGTTTGTGTCGGCCACTAGGGTCGCTTATCTTACTCACACAGTCAGCTACCTCATTGCGCCTCTTTTTTTCTTTGCGTCATGTGCTGTTTGGGGAGGGTTTTTTGGAAGGGCCATCCTGCGTGACACTGCAGTGCCACTCCTAGATGGGCCCGGTGTTTGTGTCGGCCACTAGGGTCGCTTATCTTACTCACACAGTCAGCTACCTCATTGCGCCTCTTTTTTTCTTTGCGTCATGTACTGTTTGGGGAGGGTTTTTTGGAAGGGACATCCTGCGTGACACTGCAGTGCCACTCCTAGATGGGCCCGGTGTTTGTGTCGGCCACTAGGGTCGCTTATCTTACTCACACAGTCAGCTACCTCATTGCGCCTCTTTTTTTCTTTGCGTCATGTGCTGTTTGGGGAGGGTTTTTTGGAAGGGACATCCTGCGTGACACTGCAGTGCCACTCCTAGATGGGCCCGGTGTTTGTGTCGGCCACTAGGGTCGCTTATCTTACTCACACAGCGACCTCGGTGCAAATTTTAGGACTAAAAATAATATTGTGAGGTGTGAGGTATTCAGAATAGACTGAAAATGAGTGTAAATTATGGTTTTTGAGGTTAATAATACTTTGGGATCAAAATGACCCCCAAATTCTATGATTTAAGCTGTTTTTTAGGGTTTTTTGAAAAAAACACCCGAATCCAAAACACACCCGAATCCGACAAAAAAAATTCGGTGAGGTTTTGCCAAAACGCGGTCGAACCCAAAACACGGCCGCGGAACCGAACCCAAAACCAAAACACAAAACCCGAAAAATTTCCGGCGCTCATCTCTAGTTTAAAGTGTAAGAGGCAGGCGGTGATGAAACTCTGGGGGTAATTCATACTTTCCTACTCTCCCGGAATGGCCGGGAGGCTCCCGAAAATCGGGTGACCCTCCCGGACCCCCGGAAAAGCAGGCAAGTCTCCCGATTTTTGGGGTCCACCCTGCCTGGCTGACCACTTAGCGTGTAAAGTGGGCGGTCTGGGCAGTCGATGACGCGATTCTTGCTGAATCGCGTCATCATAGCCACACCCCCTGCAGTATAATGCCGGTAATAGCGGCATAGACACAGCAAGGGGCATGGCTTACATGACGCAATCCATCAACCACGTCCCCATTCTGCCTCCACCACACCCCCATTCCACCTCTGGCCCGCCCCCCTCTGTACGTCACGTCACTGCCCCGCCCGCTGCTGAGCCGAGCTGGCTGCTCTCTCCCGGAGAGAGCAGCCATAAAGTCAGCAACTATGGGGTAATTCAGACCTGATCGTAGCAGCAAATTTGTTAGCTAATGGGCAAAACCATGTGCACTGCAGGGGGGGCAGATATAACATGTGCAGAGAGAGTTAGATTTGGGTGGGATGTGTTCAAACTGAAATCTAAATTTCAGTGTAAAAATAAAGCAGCCATTATTTACCCTGCACAGAAACAATATAACCCACCCAAATCTATCCGGGATATGATAGAAAGTTGCTATTCTAGGGCTTTTAGTCAGCATATAATTATATTCCTCTATACTTATACAATTATTTTTCAATCCTTCACTCAAAATAGCATCAAGATCTTTGATAAACTGTTTGGTCGAATCTACTTTAAGGTTTTTATATGAAAATGTATCATTAAGGAGGTTATATGCTTCCTTTTCATAATAATCCCTGTCCATAACCACTATACCACCCCCCTTGTTTGTCAGCATTTTTTTTATCACAATCTCATAATTTTGTGCCAGTCCCTTTAGAGCTCTTTGTTCCTCTCTTGATAGGTTCCTATTTATAGTATCAGTATCTAAATTGTCTATGTCCTCCTTCATAAATTGTGAAAACATTTCTACAGATTTTTCCTTTAGACCAGATGTATGTTTTTTAGAGACCTCTTTTTCTTGCCAGTTTCTTATTGAGGCATCTGACTTTCGGAGAAAATGTCTTTTCAACGTAAGTTTACGGACATATATTTAAATCAATATAAAGGTTACATTTATTTATACCACTAGAAGGTGCATATGATAAACCCTTCTTAAGGACCTGCTTTTCAATGGTACACAGAGTAACCTTTGAGATGTTAAAAAGGCCTTTGTCAGTACCTTCTATTTCAGATTTCTCAATTCTGCTTCTCTTTTTGGTGGCTCGCTTCCCTCTCTTTCGTGAAATCTCCTTTTTTGTCCATCTGGGGTCCTTGTACCTCTTTGTTGGAAATATGCCTCCTGCGTATACAGGTTGAGTATCCCATATCCAAATATTCCGAAATACGGAATATTCCGAAATACTGACTTTTTTGAGTGAGAGTGAGATAGTGAAACCTTTGTTTTTTAATGGCTCAATGTAACCAAACTTTGTTTAATACACAAAGTTATTAAAAATATTGTATTAAATGACCTTCAGGTTGTATGTATAAGGTGTATATGAAACATAAATGAATTGTGTGAATGTAGACACACTTTGTTTAATGCACAAAGTTATAAAAAATATTGGCTAAAATTACCTTCAGGCTGTGTGTATAAGGTGTATATGTAACATAAATGCATTCTGTGCTTAGATTTAGGTCCCATCACCATGATATCTCATTATTGTATGCAATTATTCCAAAATACGGAAAAATCCGATATCCAAAATACCTCTGGTCCCAAGCATTTTGGATAAGGGATACTCAACCTGTATATGCTTTTCTGTGAGTTTTCTGATCTAAAAAAACTTCTGAATTTGTAACAAGGTGTCTAAGATCTCCATATCTTTTCTTATGGGTATAATCTCTATATCCATCAGTAGCAGGGTTTCTTGCCCATTTTTTGAGGCGTCCCCATGATCTATTCGATGGCTTTTTATATGCTGTATCCCTAGTCCCTCGATTTTGGGAGAAATATCTATCTCTCTCATAGTTATGTACCTCATATTTAGTCTCCCTTTGTTTCTGCTGAAGTCTGGGACGAGACATATGTCTCTCCTTTCTACGACCTAAGAGCCTAATTCAGACCTGATCGCTCACTAGTGTTTTTTTTGCTGTCATGTGTTCGCCCAAAGGGGAGTGTATATTTGCTGTGCAAGTGTGCGATTGCATGTGTAGCCGAGCGGTACAAAAAAACTTTAGGCAGTTTCTGAGTTGCCCAGAATTTACTCAGACGCTGCGATCACTTCAGCCTGTCCGGGCCGGAATTGACGTCAGACACCCGCCCTGCAAACGCTTGGACACGCCTGCGTTTTTCCAACCACTCCCCGAAAACGGTCAGTTGCCACCCACAAACACCTTCTCCCTGTCAATCTCCTTGCAATCGCCCGTGCGAATGGATTCTTCATAAAACCCATTGCACAGAAACGATCTGCTTTGTACCCGTGCAATGCGCCTGCACATTGCGGTGCATACGCATGTGCAGTTCTGACCTGATCGCAGTGCTGCAAAAAAAAAAAAACTAGAGTGTGATCAGGTCTGAATGACCCCCTATATGCCAAGTTCTTACTTCACTCTGTTGGTAGTCTTCCTTATCTCTAATAAATTTCCTCCTTTTTGTGTCCTTTATTTTAATCTCAAAATTGGTACCTTGGCATCAATATCTCTTTTATTATCTAAAAATGTATTGGTTTCTTTCTCATCCTGCATCTCCTTATTTAATTTTTCTAGCTCATTCTCTGTTTCTTTTAAAATCTTTTTCTTTTCAAACACCTGTAGGGGCATCAAATCTAGTGAGCATTCATCTAAAATTCTATGCCATTCTTTAATAAAATTTTTATTAATCTTGTCCAAAAGTTGGAATTTTATTTAAACGTAAACCCCTTGGCATGCGTCCACATTTTAAAAAGTTTTCCCATTATATCCCACCAGGATTTGGCTTCTTTTACTAACAGTTTTTCTAACAGATTAATGTATCACCATCTGATTTTATAGTATCTTGCTCATTTTGGATATCAGTCTCATCAGTTTCTTTAAAAATACGTGCACATTTGTGTGACCTTATAGACTGGTAATCACCACTTCTAAACATGATAAAAATATTTTTTACACACTTTTAAGATCAATTGTAATAGTAAAACATATATATATATATATATATATATATATATATATGAAACCATCTTATAATTTCTATAGCGTCTTTTAACACTGTTCTATTTCCAGCAGCAACCTGTACAGGTGCGTTCACAGAAATCCAGCAATTGGCAATTAGAGTTTTTACTCTATAGTTATATCAATGTTCACCAAGTTCTGAATTTGCAGAATGCAGCTTCCTTCTAGTGAATAGATCCCGGGATCCCACAGGTTTGCAGATATCTAGAACAAGGATTAGAAGGAGCGCTTCATAGTGCAGTACATTTTTTATTCATAAAACGAGTATCACACAACAATAGGACATTCTTTACAGAGTTTGCTTATACCTCTGAAATCATCATGCTGGATTTCTGTGAGTGCACCTGTACATCGTCTCTCTCTCTCTCTCTCTCTCTCTCTCTCTCTCTATACATACATATATATATATATATATATATATATATCAGTGATGTGCGGTGGAGTTAGGCAGATCCTTTCCTGTCTTACTAATGTACTGTATAAGCCAGAGGTTCGACTATATCAGGTATATAAAAAATACAAAGAATATATTAAAAATATCTTCGTATTATTCTAATCATTTTTATAGTCAAAACTCTGGAGTAAAAAGTCTATGACAGGGGAGGCAGTACCTCACCTGCCTAACTTTTCCACACTTCTTTGATCAAAAATCACCAAATTTCCAGCAGTATATACTGCTGCACCTGTGTATAATGTCCACATGCACCCTTTGGCTTATATATTGTGTGTAAATCTGGCTTTGGTACTAGCCAGTGCCTACTCAGCCATTTACCTCACCGCACGTCCCAAATATATGTTAGCTCTTCTACCCGTTCTTCACATGGGAGTGTCTGATTTTCATGATTGTTAAAAATTTGGTAAATCTATAGAAATGTAAGTTTGAGACAACTTAATATAAGTAAATATTATTACATGGTTTTTGGCATTACCCGAGGAGCACCCGTAGCAGATACGGTAAAATGTGACAGGACCATTTCAAACTGGAGGTGCAATCCATACAGTATTTTGATCCGATTGTCCATTGGGGCTTTATCGTTCATGCAACGCAAGCCATGCATCGGTAATTACGTCATTATGTCAACCCCCTAAGGGGGTTAGGGGAGGTTTATAAATTCTAATTACATAGTTTTCCTATTTCCCACCTGAACAATAAATATGTTAAATTTCAGCGTCCTAACATATCAGAAAACAAGAGAATTAGTGATGAGTCAGTCAGTCAATGAGGGCTTTCACATTTATATTTTATATATATATATATATATATATATATATATATATACACACACATACATACACTGTATATTTGCACAACAAGGGAGATTGTTAGTGTGGGCATAACACCTATCGTAATACACATAAATCTCCAGTCTGCCCTGCTCTCACCTCTGCTGGTGCTCAGAGGCTGGTGCTCTGATAAAGTGGCTGGTTGATTCTGCAGGACCAGCCACCTGTGGAGAGAAGACGTCCTGAGTAGTCTCTCCCATCCCCTGGACCAGGAGCGTCCCCCTTCCTGCTCCTACATGTAATCAGCTATCACCCTCTTTTCTACTCCTCCGATCCCCATCCCCAGGCCTGCTCCCTGCTCCCCCCCTAACCTAGTCCTACCTAAAACTGCATTCCTGTATACTACGAGATCCTCCTTAAAGGTGAGTGTCTGTGGAGGTGATGTTCTAATGTTATCAGTATGGGGTGTTGATGTAGTGATGTAGTGTGTGGCGGTAGTAAAGTGATATTATTGTGGTGATGTACTGTGAGGAGTGTGAGTAGTGTGAGGAGTGCAGTAATAGTGCGCCACCACCTTCCTTGCCTGCTTGGGAGATTTTCTCTGCAGCGCTGATCACACCCCCTGCAGTGACACGCAGAGTGACAGTGGTGGGCACAGGGTTAACAGCGGTAAAGCAGCTAATAGATGTGGCAGCGGTAATAGGCCTCACCGACTGAGGTGCTAAGTACTCCATGTCCATGCACAGGGCCGGCTCTAGGCATGTTCGAATAGAGCGGCCGCGCAGGGCACCAACCTTAATGGGCGCCGCGCGCTGGCGCCGCCATATTCGAAGCTGGAGCCGGCCCTGTGTGTGCAGCATTGGCCCGTCCGTGTGTGCGCTATGCGCGCTGCGCGGCGCCGGTGTCTAACGTCATACGCCGGCGCCGCGCAACGCGCATAGCGCACACAAATGGCCGCCCGCCCGCCCGCACCCGGACCCGCACCCTCACTCGGCCGGCCGCCCGCCCGCCTGCACTCCCGTTCTCGGACAGCAGTACTCCTCCCCCTCTCAGCGCCGCAGGTATTTGGGGGGGGGGCACATTTATGGATCGCACTTCGGGGGCATTTATCTGGCACTGTGGGGGCATTTATCTGGCACTGTGGGGGCATTTCTGGCTCTGTGGGGGCATATCTGGCACTGTGAGGGGCATTTCTGGCACTGTCGGGGGCATTTCTGGCTCTGTGGGGGCATATCTGGCTCTGTGGGGGCATATCTGGCACTGTGGGGGCATTTCTGGCACACTGGGGGCATTTCTGGCTCTGTGGGGGCATATCTGGCACTGTGGGGGCATTTATCTGGCACTGTGGGGGCATTTCTGGCTCTGTGGGGGCATATCTGGCACTGTGGGGGGCATTTCTGGCACTGTCGGGGGCATTTCTGGCTCTGTGGGGGCATATCTGGCTCTGTGGGGGCATATCTGGCACTGTGGGGGCATTTCTGGCACACTGGGGGCATTTCTGGCTCTGTGGGGGCATATCTGGCACTGTGGGGGGCATTTCTGGCTCTCTGGGGGCATATCTGGCTCTGTGGGGGCATATCTGGCACTGTGGGGGCATTTATGTATCTGGCATTGTGGGGGCATATCTGGCACTGTGGGGGCATATCTGGCACACTGAGGGCATATCTGGCACTGTGGGGGCATTTATCTGGCACTGTGGGGGCATTTATCTGGCACTGTGGGGGCATTTCTGGCACACTGGGGGCATTTCTGGCTCTGTGGGGGCATATCTGGCACTGTGGGGGGCATTTCTGGCTCTGTGGGGGCATATCTGGCTCTGTGGGGGCATATCTGGCACTGTGGGGGCATTTATCTGTCACTGTGGGGGCATTTATCTGGCACTGTGGGGGCATTTCTGGCACACTGGGGGCATTTCTGGCTCTGTGGGGGCATATCTGGCACTGTGGGGGGCATATCTGGCACTGTGGGGGCATATCTGGCACTGTGGGGGCATTTATGTATCTGGCATTGTGGGGGCATATCTGGCACTGTGGGGGCATATCTGGCACACTGGGGGCATTTATCTGGCACTGTGGGGGCATTTATCTGGCACTGTGGGGGCATTTCTGGCACACTGGGGGCATTTCTGGCTCTGTGGGGGCATATCTGGCACTGTGGGGGGCATTTCTGGCTCTGTGGGGGCATATCTGGCTCTGTGGGGGCATATCTGCACTGTGGGGGCATATCTGGCACTGTGGGGGCATATCTGGCACTGTGGGGGCATTTATGTATCTGGCATTGTGGGGGCATATCTGGCACTGTGGGGGCATATCTGGCACACTGGGGGCATATCTGGCACTGTGGGGGCATTTATCTGGCACTGTGGGGGCATTTATCTGGCACTGGGGGCATTTATGTAGCATTGTGGGGTCATATCTGGCACTGTGGGGGCATTTATCTGGCACTGTGGGGGCATTTATCTAGCACTGTAGGGGCTTTTCTGTATCTGGCACTGTGGGGGCTTTTCTGTATCTGGCACTGTGGGGGCTTTTCTGTATCTACATATCTGGCACTGTGTGGCCATTTATGTATCTGGCATTGCTGGGGGGCATGTCATGTGTTGCTGGCACTGCTGGGGGGCATGTCATGTGTAGCTGGCACGGCTGGGGAGCATATCATGTAGTGTTCCCGCTAGGCGTCTGTGGCTAGGCAATGTGTCTAACGTGCTCTACCTGGCGCAAAGTGTCTAACATGCTCTGCCTGGCGCAAAGTGTCTAACGTGCTCTGCCTGGCGCAAAGTGTCTAGGAGGTTCTACCTGGTGCAGTGTGTATTAACTGCACTACTATGTGGTGTAATGCGAATTGCCACTATTATGTGGCCACGCACCTTCCCCACGAAGCAACGCCCCTAAATTTTTGCTGCGCGCCTTTGGCGCGCACTGTCCATGCTTTACCATGTAGGTAGATGAGCAACAAGCATTACAGTATGTACATCGTTTTGCCCTCCTAACTTAAAAATGTGCCCTCCCTGCCCTAAAAAGTGAACACTATCGTGTAGCTGGCACTGCTGGGGGGCATATTGTGTGTAGCTGGCACTGCTGGGAGGCATATCATGTCTATCTGGCACTGCACATTGTGTATCTGGCACTATACTGGAGACATTATGTGTATCTGACACTATACTGGAGACATTGTGTGTAAGGAACACTACTGTGGCTGTTATGTGTAAGGCTGCTAATTGTGTGCGTAGAGGGGGTGTGAAAACATATTTATTTATAGTCTAATAATATGTAGTTATGAGGCCACACCCACTTTCCAAGAGACCACGCCCACTTTTCCTGGAGCGAGCCTTCGGCGCGCGCATGGGGAGGGGGGGCGCTTTTACATGCTTTCGCTCAGGGTGCTAGTAGGCCTGGAGCCGGCCCTGTCCATGCAGCACTGCTGCACTCTATACCGTGGCATGTACAGAGTTCAGGTATGCTCATTAGCACATCAGTGACGTCATCCTGCCCGTGCATCATGGTACAAGACAGCGCAGGAGCGCACTCCTCTCTAACACCCATTTATTCATTGTAAAGTTTTGTGCACCACAGAACTCATCTCATACTTGTTGACTTCACCCAGGCTGTCTGGGAGATGTCAGAGAGAGGGAACCAGATGTAAGGGGCACAGGTGGGATGTACTGGTCTCTGTACTTTGGCCATACCCATGGCTCTCCCCCTCCACACACCCCCAACCTCCTCTGTTCTATTTTGTTAAATGAGCTTGAGCACTGGAATTGGCAATACAAAGTGACCCAAATTGTTAGGGAGGTGGTGTCACCAACAATTATTTAGTCTGCTGAGCTTACAATCTTTAGTGGATATCTAGTTGCTGTGATTTGGACATTTTATTCTTCATATTCAGCTTCCATTGACTTTCCTGAAGACATACTGTCAATTGTGTGTGTTTTCTAATAATATAAATATTCTTTTTAAAATAAGCAATCATTTTGCGCAAAGTATTAAATGGAAGTGTGATCACCTCTGGTTGGGAATTCATGGACAGACAAATGTTACATTTTCACTTGCAGCTGCCACTCTCCATGAATTAGCTGTAAGCTTGTGAATATTAAGCATGGAAGAAGTGTAAGGTCAGGGTCTGACTCAGCAGTGTCCTCCCAGCAGAGAGCAGAATGCTGAGGTTGGTCTTTGAAGGTAACACAGACATCAGCCAGAAGATTTTTTAAAGTGCAGGGGGGATAATAAGTTTATGCTAAACATTTGCCAAATACACAACATACATAACAAGGTTAAGAAGAAATTGCCTACTCCTACTCCTTTGCAAATTAAGAATCAGAATAGAGAAGGAAAAGAGGAGAGTACACCTAAACATGTGTCCTTTGTCCTTGAGGTTGGACATAGGATGAGCTTCACATTTGGGTACATGGGAATGAGTGGCTGAAATGGGCTTGAACTCAGGAGTAAAAATGAGTACTAATATCCTGCTCAGAAATAGATATTAGGGAAATATGGTCATTTACATTCTTTATATAATTACATTTTACATTTGTAAATGCTTAATTTGTAGGTATCGGCATACAGTAGGTCTCAAGCAAAGGCATTGTACATCGTTTGGATGTTACAGAAAGGTACCAAAACCAAAGCAGATCCTGCACAGAAACTTTAATTCAGAGTTAGTACAGGTACACCACCGACAATCTGGCACCCTCAATTCTTGCACTGTGCCGAATTAACAGTTTTGCCGGATTATCGGTGGTATCGGCGACAGTGGTGTCAGCTGCATCCTGATCCTACCTTTTCTGCAGCCTAATTCTACCCAGCATGCCTCCCACAGCCTAACTCCAACCCTCCAGCCTGACTTCCCGCTTGCAGCCCAACTCACTGCCTGCAGCCCGACTCGCGCGAACAGCCTGACTACCCGCCCGTAGCCTGACTCACTGCCGCAGCTGGACTCCCTGCCCGCCGCCCGACTCAGCGCCGCAGCCTGACTACCCGCCAGCAGCCCAACCCCACCCCCCGCCTTCTTCTGCCTATCTACACCCTTCTGCAGCCTATCTCCCACCCACAGCCTAACTTCCCCTGACACCTGATGTGTTCGGATTAAAAGAGGTGCTGGTCCAACAGGTGCCACCAACGTGATTACATATAAATCCCCTACGACAATGTGGGGTAACATATCTGGTGGGTGGTACTCCCTAGAGTCAGAATACAGTACTGCAAACAATGAGAGATAGAAGAAGACTTATTTTCTGGGGCACTCTTTATTGTAAATTTGTAAATGTGTGTGTATATTAAAAGTAGAGATGAGCGGGTTCGGTTCGTTGAGATCCGAACTAACCCGAACGTCACCTATTTTACATGGGTCCGAGGCAGCCTCGGATCTTCCCGCCTTGCTCGGTTAACCCAAATGCGGCCGAACGTCATCATCCCGCTGTCGGATTCTCGCGAGATTCGTATTCTATATAAAGAGCCGTGCGTCGCCGCCATTTTCACTCGTGCATTGGAGATTGAACGGAGAGGACGTGGCTATGTTCTCTGCCTGAAAAGCTCCATATCTGTGCTCAGTGTGCTGCAAATATCTGTGCTCAGTGTGCTGCAAATATCTACGTTCTCTGCCTGAAAAGCTCCATATCTGTGCTCAGTGTGCTGCAAATATATGTGCTCAGTGTGCTGCATTTTGGTGACCAACAGTATATAGTTGTACAGTACAGTAGGCCATTGCTGTATCTTGCAGCTCCGTGTCACTGCAAGTATCCATTCCATATCTGTGCTGCATTTTTGTGAGCAGTATATATAGTAGTACAGTGCATCATTTTGGTGACCAACAGTATATGGTTGTACAGTACAGTAGGCCATTGCTGTATCTTGCAGCTCCGTGTCACTGCAAGTATCCATTCTATATCTGTGCTGCATTTTTGTGAGCAGTATATATAGTAGTACAGTGCAGCATTTTGGTGACCAACAGTATATAATTGTACAGTACAGTAGGCCATTGCTGTATCTTGCAGCTCCGTGTCACTGCAAGTATCCATTCCATATTTGTGCTGCATTTTTGTGAGCAGTATATATTTTAGTACAGTGCAGCATTTTGGTGACCAACAGTATATAGTTGTACAGTACAGTAGGCCATTGCTGTATCTTGCAGCTATGTGTCACTGCAAGTATCCATCATCCCAGAGGGGAAGTCGGAAGACCACTTGTACTACTTCCAGTAAGCAATTGACTGTCCAACAGTCCTTTGCGAGGAAGATGAAATATCACAGCAGTCATCCTGTTGCAAAGCAGATAACTCAGGCCTTGGCAGCTGTGTTGGTGTTAGACGTGCATCCGGTATCCGGCGTTAGTTCACAGGGACTTAAAGAATTGCTTGAGGTAGTGTGTCCCCGGTCATCTAGGTTCCACTTCTCTAGGCAGGCGATACCGAGAATGTACACAGACGTCAGAAAAAGAGTCACCAGTGTCCTAAAAAATGCAGTTGTACCCAATGTCCACTTAACCACGGACATGTGGACAAGTGGAGCAGGGCAGACTCAGGACTATATGACTGTGACAGCCCACTGGGTAGATGTATTGCCTCCCGCAGCAAGAACAGCAGCGGCGGCACCAGTAGCAGCATCTCGCAAACGCCAACTCGTTCCTAGGCAGGCTACGCTTTGTATCACCGCTTTCCATAAGAGGCACACAGCTTACAACCTCTTACGGAAACTGAGGAACATCATCGCAGATTGGCTTACCCCAATTGGACTCTCCTGGGGATTTATGGCATCGGACAACGCCACCAATATTGTGCGTGCATTACATGTGGGCAAATTCCAGCACGTCCCATGTTTTGCACATACATTGAATTTGGTGGTGCAGAATTTTTTTTAAAACGACAGAGGCGTGCAAGAGATGCTGTCGGTGGCCCGAAGAAATGCAGGCCACTTTCGGCATTCAGCCACTGCGTGCCGAAGACTGGA